>NC_053028.1:667463586-667478504 GCF_003073215.2 Triticum urartu
CTTATTAGTAACGAAACAACTGAACTAACCTAGTGGTCGAGTGACACTACCCGACAGCTGTTCCGCCCGGGTTCGATTCCACCTGTGGAGAGAAAATATCTCCAAATTTTTTGCCTCTGCCTTTTACTGACATGTGGGTCCCAATGGTCATCTACGCACACCACGTCCAACACTTGCCAAAAAG
This sequence comes from Triticum urartu, assembly GCF_003073215.2. Taxonomy (NCBI): domain Eukaryota; kingdom Viridiplantae; phylum Streptophyta; class Magnoliopsida; order Poales; family Poaceae; genus Triticum; species Triticum urartu. The sequence goes on from NC_053028.1 coordinate 667,463,771, forward strand.
TTCGTCCCTCATTTTCTCTATTTTTTGCACACTCGACATTGTGTGGGCATTTTGAAAATAGCATATCTTTTTGACTGTGCATCATATGAAGATGTGCTATGCATGAATGTTGATCAGCTTGATGTTAACTGGCTTGTAGTTAAAGTTTCGACCATGAATAAAACTTCCAACATGATGTTAACACTGTTTCAAAAGGCCGTGTTAATATAAATGCTCTGCCTCTGAAATTGCAGTTTCTTATCTGAAACTGAACTTGCAGTTTCTTATCTGAAACTGAAACTTGCAGTTTCTTCTCTGAGAATCACATTGTCTGCACTTTTATACTCCTATGAAACTACATTTTTTAAGTGCTAAAAATAGATCTCTAGAATTCATAAAATACTTCATATGCTCAATACTGCAAATCTGAAATTCAAAAGACATTCATATCTGAAAGTACTCTCAAAATACACAACACAAAACACAATTCACAACCTGCAAATACTAACAACGCTAAGCTCCTCCTGACAATTCACAACCTGTCCGACTATTGGGCTAGGGGCGGGGAGGGGGGGAGTCCCTCCTATTCCTCGGTGGCAGACAGCTGCCTCATGAGACGATGTGAACGGAGAGGGAGAGGATGGCGGGGAAGCGTCATCGGGCCAACTGTTTTTCTCCTCTTGTAGTTGGGTTCGGTCGACGAAGACTCCACCGGCTCATTCTGGCACGACACCCTCACAAACGGCACCCTGTAGATGCTCGATCCTTCAATCTCTCGTGGATGCTCCATCTGGGATCGATACTCCCACCACCGCTCCCTCACAATCGGATTCGGTGAATCTGTTTGCTCCATGGCCTAGAGGAGCAGCTCTATGTACTCCCGGACGACTCCCTCCGAGTGTATCGCCGCCTTTTCGCTCTGTTGCAGATATTAGGCCATGGATGTCGCCGTCGCCGCTAGTTTTTCCTTGTTGTCAAACCAAAACTGTATCTCCAACATCCTAGCTAGCTTCATAGGGTCGCCTTATGCGATCCTCACGTATCAGTTGTACTCCTCCATCGATCTACTTCTCCACATCACTTCACTCACTGGCGGTGGTTCTTGAATGGAAGAGGAGAGGAGCAGCCCTGGTTTTTGATTAGAACGGGAGAGGAGCGATGCTGGTTTTGGATTGGAACAGTAGAGGAGGGGCGGTGGGTTTGGAATGGAAGAGGAGAGGAGCGCGCTGGATTTAGATTGGAACAGGAGAGGAGCGGCGGTGGTTTAAGAGGAGAAAGAGCGGCGCTGGTCTTGGAAGTATTTTTTTGTTTTGCGTATTTTGGGTCAAAGTTTGACCACGTACTGTATTTGACAACACTACAAAAAAGACACATCCATGACAATTTGGGTCGAACGAAATTTTTTCTGTCATACATTGACACTTCTATGACGATAATTGTGACAAAACCCGGTATCATCATAGATGTGGTGGGCTCCTACTTCTATGACAAAAAATCATGACAGAAAATGGGCTTTTCGTCCTGGGCGGGCCGGAGACGCAGCTGCATGACATTCTTTGGGCCGTCCATGACGGAAAAAACCGTGGTAGAAGCGAGGGGGAGGAAAATTTTGGGGAGTTCCCGGTTACGGTGGGAGGTCGGGGGCCGAGCGATGTGCGTTTCTCTCGTACACGTACGCGCGTGTGTGCGAGGCGTTGGCTCTAACTGAACCCGAGCGAGGCATTGGGCTCTAACTGAACCCGAGCGATTGCACTGCAGGCTACGCGTTACTGAACCCAAGCGATCGATCGATGGCTGTTAAGTGAACCCGATCGAGCGATTCCTTCGCTGTTGCTGCTAACTGAAGCCGATCGATGCTGCCTCTGGATGAACAGTGAGCGTTGCAGGGGGTGGATGAACAGTTCCCGGTGGGGGTGGATGAACAGGACCCCGTGGTGTTGCCTCTAGATGAATAGGACCCCAATCGATCGAGCCGGTTGGGGCTGGATGAACAGGACCCCGTGGAGGGCTGGATGAACAGGACCACCCCGTGGAGGGCAGGATGAACAGTAGACGGTGGAGGGCAGGATGAATAGTAGCCCGTGGAGGGGTGGTTGAAAAAGGAGTCCGTGGAGAGGGCTGGTTGAACAGTAGCCGGTGGAGTAGAGCGCGGTGGAGGCTGGATGAACAGGAGCCCGTGGATGAACAGTCGCAGGTGGAGGCTGGAGGAGGTCGATGGTGGATGAACAGTAGCTCGTGGAGGCTGGAGGGGGTCGACGGTCAAGATGAACAGTATCCCATGGAGTCCCGTTTTGCGGTACGCCACATTCCCTCCCGATGAACAGGACCCTCGTTTCGACCGTAGCGCTCCAACACAAGTCCGTTTCCTCCGTTTTGTGGTACGCCACACCCCTCCCGATCAACAGGACCCCCGCTTCGACCGTAGGAGGTCCGTTTCCTCCGTTTTGCGGTACGCCAGACCCCTCCCGGAACATGGATCCCGTTTCGAACGTGGCCGTCGAACACAAAGGCCGTTTTCTCTGTTTGCGGTAACACCAGCCTCATTTTCCATCGGCCTGTTCCGGTCCAAGCCCTCCCGATGAAGACGACCACGCATTCCATTCCGACCAAGCCGGTTGGCTCCCACGCGTTCCGTTTCCTCCCCATCAACACGAGGCAAATCATTGCCTCCCCATGAACACGACGCATTCCGTTGCCTCCCCATGAACACGACGACGATGTTGTTTCTCCATTCCGACCCAGCCATGTACAAGACCCTGGCCGTACGTATGCGCGAGTAGGCGTTCGAACCCCGCCCGTATGTACACATACATGGCCGTATTTTCTTTCTTGCACCCTGGCCGCTGTACATACGTGTACATGCTACGTGCGCGCCTCTACTATGACATGTGCGCGCCTCTACTACGACACGTGCGCGCCTCTACATCGACTAGTATGTACGTACACGTTCGCGACCAAAATGACAACGCTACGTACACTTTGACCAGGTGGGTCCCGACTGTCAGGCACTTCCTTTTGCGAAGATGTAGCTGGTGGGTCCCAGCAGTCAGGGGCAAACATTTTTTTTCACGAAATACGGTGGCCCGTCCGGTGGGTCCCCGCTGTCAGGGGAGGAATAATTATTTTGGTAATAAGGAGGCACTTCCTTCGCGTGCTGCATGCCGTGAGCACCCATGTCAGCACGCCTGTACAGTGCATTGCGACGCTACGAACAGTCGCCGAGTGCGGATGGGATAAGTACGCGCTTCCGATGGGTTACACCAGCACGTTGACCACGACGGCACCCGAAGATGCAGCTACACTTGGCAGCGTGTTTACACCGCGATGACGAATCGATGGTTGCCCTTCCAGAGCCTGAAGCGCATCTGGAGGGCCCAGACGACGGCGAGACGCGGGAAGGGAGCGCGGATAGTGGTATCTGCCCCCAGCTGGTACATAGCGTGAGTCCTAGCCTTGACCAAAAGGAGACATTACCGCCTTGCGACTGACCTGCTCGGAGTCCGCATCCAGCTTATCTTCGCGCAAGGATGCCTCGGTTGATATTGATGCCACAAGCAATGTCAGTGTCATACTCCCCGCCTGAATACCTCAGGGCTGGTAGTGGGTCCGGAGTAGGAGGGATGCCTGGCCGAGTGTGGGAGTAGTCACGGGGGCTGCGTTTGAGGGCCTCTTGCCGACATCAGCAGCCGGCCTACGGGACGGCGAGGAGCCGGCACGACCCGGCGCTCGGCTACTTTAGCAGCGGCGTTGGAGTAAAGAAGACCCCTACGAGGTGAAGAAGCACTACGCATTGGGATGGACATTCATATCGGCGAATCACGAGAGCGTAGAATCAGATGCATATTGACTAAGGTATGACAAGCCTTCTCCTCCGTGCTCGATCAACTTCAGATGGCCCACAAGGTCACACAGCGTTAGTAATATGGGCCTACTAAGTTGACGGTACCGCAGTGTACAGACGATTCTAGCTGACTGACCGTACGATGTCCATCCAACGGCGTAGTGCTTCTTCAACCTCTGGTCTTCTTGCTCCAGCCGCCCAAAGCAGCGCCGGTCGTGCCGCCTGCTCCTGCCTCCCGTGGCCGGCTGTGCTGCCGCGGAGGCCTCACCGCCCCCATACTACTCCCACCGCTGGCCAGGCCATCCCTCCACTCCACTCACCCACACCCCCTGTTATTCTGCGGCGACGGCAGCGCAGCCGAACCAGTGAACCCTCGTACTCCTCTCCGTGGGCATCCACTGCCGCGTCTTCCCCGGCTCCGCGTCGTCCCCTTCCTAGGCCTCGCCAGTCGTCCACCGCCGTGGTGCTGTCGGCGCGGCGTGGTCAATGTGGTCAACGACCGAATTCCATCGGAAGAATACTGTACGTGGAGACAGCTCGACAGCTGCGGTCACATGGCCCGGGCCGCAGGAACGTGCCTCCGCTTATCAAGGGGCGAAACGTTATCTTTTATTCGCATAGAAACTGATATTAATGTGGCCTCCTGGTGGAGTCCCGCTGTCAGGTGGAGGAATAATTATTTTCGCGTAATAAGGAGGCACTTCCTTGCGGCTGCCGTGGACCCAGCTGTCAGCCTCTCCACGTACAGTACTCTTCCGATGGAAGTCGGTCGTTGACCACATTGACCACGCCACGACAGCACCACGGCGGTGGACGAGGCGAGGCCTAGGAAGGGGACGACGCGGAGCCGAGGGAAGACGCGGCAGTGGATGCCCACGCGAGAGGAGTACGAGGGTTCACTGGTTCGGCTGCGCTGCCGTCGCCTGCAGAATAACAGGGGGTGTGGGTTGAGTGGAGTGGATGGATAGCCTGGCCAGGAGTGGGAGTAGTATGGGGGCGGTGAGGCCTCCGTCGGAGCCCAGCCGGCAACGGGAGGCAGGAGCAGGCGGCACGATCGGCGCTGCTTTGGGTGGCTGGAGCAAGAAGACCAGAGGGTGAAGAAGCACTACAGCCATTGGATGGACATCGTACGGTTAGTCGAGCTAGAATCGTGCATATTGACTAACTTGACAAAGCCCTTCGTCCCCGTCAACTTAGTAGGCCCACTATAGCAGGTCCCAGCTAGCAGGGGGAGTATTCATTTTTTTGTGCATAATAAGGAGGCACTTCCTTGCGTGCGAAGATATAGCTGGTGGGTCCGAGCTGTCAGCGGCGGTAACGTTTTTTTCGTGAAATACAGAGGCCGTTTCGGTGGGTCCCAGATGTCAGGTGGAGGAAATCATTATTTTGCGTGTAATAAGGAGGCATTTCCTTGCGTGCGTCCATGGACCTAGCTATCAGCCTCTCCATGTACAGTCCACTCCAGATGCATGTCGGTCGTTGACCACGCTGACACGCCACGCCGAGAGCACTAGGGCGGTGGACGACGGCGAGGCCTAGGAAGGGAACAACACAGAGGCAGGGAAGACTTGGCCATTGTTTTTGTTTCCCACGTGGAGGGGAGTACGACTGTACGAGGGTTTACTGGTTCGTCTGCCGTCGCAGGAGAATAACAGCAGGTGTGGGTGAGTAGAGGGATGGCTACGCTAGCGATGGGAGTACGATGGGGCGGTGAGGCATGTGCGGTAGCACAGCCGGCCGCGGGGAGGAGGGAGCAGGAAGGCCCCCCGGCACCTGTTTGGGCGGCTAGCAGGAAGAGCAGAGATTGAAGAAGCACGACGACCGTTGGATGGACATCCAATAGTATACATGCCATCTGTGGAAAGCCTCAAATCTGTGGAAAACAGCATACAACCCATCTACCATTACTTCAAATAATTTACAGCCCATTTGCTAATTCTTACGGGTTTTTTGGAGCACATATTCTTTATGTTAGCATTACAGCCCATATTGTGGCCACGGTTAAAAAATTATACGAAATTTTGCATATGTCGGTGCGGTCTGAACTGTCTTTAATCTCGAAATTTCGAGTCACATTCAGACTGATTTTAAAAATAAATGTATATCAATATAAAATCCAATAAATTGTCCACGCATGAAAATCAATGCAATTTAAAATCTCGAAATAAAAAAAGATATTTGAAAATAATTGCCGGTTTGATGTGTTTTAAAATGTACAGCCCATTTCTCATTACTGATAGACCATTTTCTCGGCCAGCCGAATGAAGCTCTCCTCGTCTTGAAAGATTTGCAGCCCAACAGGCCTGATAAAGCGACTTACTTGACAAATCACAAAAGAACTGGGCTAGCCATTTTCAGAAAGAAAAAAACTACTGGGCTGGTGTGTGGTAAACATAAAAGAAAAGGCTGTCTAGACAGGCCAGAGTGTCCCGCACAGCCCAGTTGACACCCTGCTTCCGTCTCAAAAACAAATTAGATAAATGCCGCTCCAATTATGGTGATTCATAAAAATGCCACTGCAATTTCCAAACTTTGAAAAACGCCACTGCAGTTTGCAAACTTTGAAAAACGCCACTCCAGACTTCAAAAAATGCCACTAGAAATGGCATGAAATGGCAATTTTCAAAGTTTGGAAATTGCAGTGGCATTTCTCAGATACACCAGATTTGGATTGGCATTTACCAAATTAACCCAAAACAAAAATAACTGGGCGAGCTGCTGGGTCCCTGGTGTGAGCCGCTCGTTGTGCAATTCTCTCGTTTATTGACTACGTTGACAATGGCATGGGACCCAGATGTCAGAAATCCACTAGGAGGAGCCATTTTTTATTGGCTTGAAATAAGGAGGCACTTGCTTGCGTACTGCCATGACCTTGGTGGGTCCCTGCTGTCATCCTCTCCACGTACAATCATCTCCTGATTGTGTACGCGTCAACTTGCTAGGCCCACAAGCCAGCCTCTAAACCGTGGAGGACAAATACAACCCATTTTCTCTGCGTACAGTACCAGTTAGTCGTGCTTCAAAACTGATCGGCACGCCATTAAAAAAATAAAGGCGATAACTAATGTGGCACCTCGGGCCAACGCGGCCCAGATCGATTTTTCACGAGAAATTACACACCATGTTTCGTTGACATGTGGTCCCGTTCCAACATATCAGTGAGATGACGCGAGTAGTAGGAGTATTTCCGAACGGACGTGTAGGCCGGGCGCCTCTTCGTGAACCGTGGCAAACTCGCAACCGTCCACCGACTCTTCGCCTTTCCCTCTCGATTTGGAACTTTGTCGCACGCTCTTCCTCTCCCTCCTCCATTTTCCTTCAGCCCTTCACCCTTTCTTCTGCCATTGTTCGATCGTCTTCTCCATGGAGGGAACAGGCCGGAAACGACCCCGTTATTCTTGCCCCGATCTGAAAGATGACGTGGTGGAGGAACTCATTGATCGGTGCGACGTCATCACCTCGGCTAGCATGGCAGGTTCGTTCAAGCCCATTCTCGACTCAACTAATAACATCATTACAAAGAACCCAAGAGTCAAGGAGCGGTTTGATCTCCCCTATCTTCTTCGCCGTGACCCTGATGACTGGCGCCGGCACGACGGAGGCCTCGCCCTGTGCCAGTTGATGCCGCTTGATAATGATACGTATGATGTTAAGATGCCATCGCTTGAGGGCAAGGCTTGGGCGGGCGCAAATGGAGATTGGGTTGTTTACATTGGGTCCAACTGTGAGTGGGAACTTGTGAATGTGTACACTCGTCATCGGGTTCCACTTCCAAAAATCTCAGCACACTGCCCAGAGGTTGAGCACACCGGTAATGTACGCACGTTCAAATACGATCATGGTGACTGTCTTCTACGGAAGATAGCAATTTGTCGAGTTCCCAACGCTCTTGGAATTACAACAACTATCAAGTTGTTGCTATCTTTGACAAGCTTGTTGCTATCCTTCGTGGTTCGACTCGATGGATATTGCTCAAAAATCAGTTTCTGTACACGGATGAGTACTGTGATGCAATTCAATACTAGGGCCTTGTGTTTGCTACCACCACTCGTGGCACTGTTTTTGCATGGCATCCTAGTAGTTTTAGTACGTTTGTCTTCCATCGTAATTATAATTGTTTCATCCACATCCATGCGGGTTAGCAAGTTTCCCTTTACTAATTAACCTTCTTCTTGTGTTTCCAAGGTCCTGTGAACATCCCACCACCTATACTTGAAAATTTTTATAACCAAGGGGGAGATGCCGATGGTGATGATCACGAGCAGCGCCCATATACTCTGTGGCGCCTGGCAACTAATTCCGATGGATCACCTCTTCTTGTGTGTATACAGCCCACTGATGATGTTACTGCTAAGGAAGCAGGTGCCTCCCATGGTCGCACTCTCCGGACCTATTCCAACACCCGTTGCATGGTATTCGGGATGGATACTAGTGTGCTAGCTCCAACTCCTTCTCCCTGGCACAAAATTGATAGTCTTGGAGAAAACTCGCTCTTCCTTGGACAAAACTATCCGATGATGGTGAAAGGCGATCCAACTGCTGTTGACACATTTATGAGAAGCAACTGTGTCTATACCTCGGACATTTGGGTGGTTCCCTACCCTGGTACTGATATAGTAGGCCGCTTCAGCCTGGATGATCAGTCCTGCGTTGGTCTCCAGATCGACAACGGATGGCCCGTCCCAGAGAATCACTTTTGGTTCAAAGCAAGCGTTTCCAACGCCGCGGAATGGTTGAGTTGATGTTCATTTCATGGCTTGTTATTTGTTGTGTGGTGAAAACTTTAGTATTTATAATGTATCCTCGTTGTCGATGTGGGTTGATGACCTGTTGTATGTAATAAAATGATATGCCTGTGATAAACTTACTAAATTTATGAATGGCTTTCGAGTCGCTTCTCTGAGTGAGTGGTGCGATGAGGAAAAACAATATTTTCCGAATACATAATTGTACGTGCATTGCAACAGGTTATCGGATGAGGCCAATCAACAATAGTAGTACACTATTTGTACTAGCTTCACATGCTTCGCACGTCGGGCGGGTGTTTTTACTGTAGCCATATGTTAATGTGTTCGCTGTACGTAACCAGCACCTCGAATCCTCGATACTAGTACTATATAGTAGGAGTAAGTAGTAGGAGTAGTAGGGTGGCATGGGCCAGAACAAGCATTCACGTCCAGGAGTACGGCACACGCCACCACCACGACATCCATCTGACACCATATTATTTCTTGGAGTCCGTGCTAGAGCAATCTCTTCAACCTCGTCGTTTCTCTAACTTCAGCCATCGCGCGGCGGGCAAGGTGTGGGTTTGCCGTTAGTCGGTTTCCTTAACTGCGGTCCCACTTGTAATGCCAACTCCAACGCATGACCCCAAACGCACCTCCATTTTGCACGAACTCCAACGGATAATTTTGACTAGAAAAGCAAGGCCAAAGAAAACAAGAACCACAAGAATACATTTTACTACTCCTGTAAGTTGGAGCCTTCTTGAGGCATTCATTGTTCATCTGCGGAGGCTCGATCTTGTGTCTGTTCTAGCTAAAAGTGATAGAAAATCTACTAAATTGCGCTCTATCAATATATGGATGTACTCTTCTTCCCAATACAAAAACTTGCATCCATTCTACTCCTTCCGTTGCACAATACATGCCTTCTATTTGTCAAAATATATATGTATCTAGACATGTCTTAGTATATAGGTACATCCATTTTTGGACAAATGGAAGTCAAGTATTTTGGAACGGAGGGAGTACACAATAAAAATTTTTTAAGTTAGCACAACTAGTCTAATCCGAGAGCAGAACCGAAGATTTGGTCGGGTTCTTCCTCCTTTTGCCGACACGTGGGACATCCAGCATCCAGGTCGTGTCATGAAAGAAAATAGAGTGGTAGTTGAAGCCACGAGATGTGCATCTTGGGTTAAACTGTAAATAGAATCTTACTACTCTTGAGTAACTCCAAAAGCGGCCACCGAAGATCTTTATTGGATTTGTTTTTCATCACCAGCACGTCGAGGTGAAAGATGTGCAGGTTCAGTGGGTCCTCTTGCGTTTTCACTGACATGTGGGGCCGCATGTGAGCAAACAGATGATGGGCTCCGCGCGTCCGCTGGCTGGCTGAGAAGAGAGATAGAGGAGGGCTGAGCACAGACTGCAGGAAATTTGTTCTACGTACCTCAATATAGGCTCGATATAGTGGGGTGGCATGGGCCATAACTAGCATTCACGTCTAGCAGTACGGCACACGCCACCCACACGAGTCCCATCCGACACCAATTTTCTTGAAGTCCGTGCTACAGCCATTTGTTCTCCCTCCTGTTTTCTCAGCCATCACGCGGTGGGCGGGGTGGGGGTTTGCCGATAGTCGTTTTGCTCAACTGCGGTCCCACTTGTAAGTGAAAATGCAACACCGCACGCATTCCCGCTTGAGCGGCGTGCCGGACCAACCGCGTGGGGGTGCGACGCGAACACGGCAGGCTTTTCCTTTTAAACACGCAAACACGACCGATAGATAGAAAATAACGATTTTGCCTAGAGTAATGAGAAGTTTGGTTTTGGCGTCGTTCATGCATGGAGTACGTACGAAAATTATGAAGTTAATGTGAAAGGTAAGATAATTACTGTAGTATCATATACTACTACATGGATTTGACAGAAAGATAAAAATACATACGGATCCATCAACGTTCAACGACATCCTCACACCCTAGTGCGACGGGTCACCAACCGACAGGTGAGGAGCAGCGACGTTGGCGGTGAGCTCAACGTGCTTCTGAACAGTGCCGTCCAAGGTTGCCCTGCGCTCCAAGAAGGCCAGTGTCCTATCGTCCTCCTCTTGCATGTAGTAGTCCTTGTGGATGATTTGCGCGTAGACGTGGGTGATTATGTCGATGGTGTCTTGCTTTTCTACATTACTGTACTACTACGGAGTGCATGCATGTGTGTACCCGGGGTGGAAGCACTGCATGCATGTGTGTACGCATTATTCCCTCTAGTAATAGACGCCGTGCTATAACTACCAATGCTATTTTTCAGGCCGATCGCTAGTCGCCTTGGTCCCACAGATTTTTTTTCTTTTTTCTGAAGCGCGCTGTATAAACAGTGACGGATGGAGTAGTATGAGCGGATTCAAAGAAGAGCGTATTGATGGTTGCTTCTTCAGAGCAACTTACAGTGGGAAAGGTGGGGCTTATGATTTGACTGCTCATTACTCACTATTAATGCGGCGCAACGACCGGGCTGAGTCTCCCATGCGGTTGTGCACTACCCCCTCGGTTCTTAAATATACTCCGGAGTATTTGTCTTTCTAGAGATTTCAACGAGTGACTACTCAAATATTTGTCTTTTTAGAGATTTCAAATGGACTGGCACATACGGATGTATATAGACATATTTTAGAGTGTAGATTCACTCATTTTGCTCCGTATGTAGTCACTTGTTGAAATCTCTGTTAAGACGAATAGAATATTTAGGAACGGAGGGAGTACACATACGAAGCAAAATGAGTGAATCTACACTCTAAAATATGCCCGTTTGAAATTTGTAAAAAGACAAATATTTAGGAACGAAGGAGTATAATTTTGTGCATGGCACATGGACCCGGATGATGAAGAGGCTTCTGGCAATGCTATCAAGCTTCCATCATTTGTTTACATAATTGACGTACTATACAAATAATTTTTCCAGCGACATGAAATTGTACAATGGTGTGAGCTTTCAGCTTTTGTTTCGCGTGTCTTGCCATCGATGCTCTTTCGGAAACAATAAAAAACTAACTTCCTTGCTAATGCATGTCAATTATTAGCAGATCAGAGCTAATAATTACATCACAACTGAAGACAAAGTTGTGAGAAGGTGTTAAATTAAAATTGATCCATGCTTTCATTGGCAAGCAACGTCCCCCCAATTAACTATAGAGGTACAATGGATGGTATATGTGTGGAGGAGGAGACAGGCCTACCTCATGTATTAAGGGAGATCGATCGGCATCCATGCATATGTGCAGGAGATGAATAAGGTTGGGAGAGAGACATAGCTAGAGTGTTCGAAGGGGTGGTAGTGGAGTTGCTTCTAACAAATGGTGGGATAGGCTTGCTAGACAAACGGAGGGCACGCCCGCAATATCAATAAGAGAGGAGATGGTTGCTTGTTGTCTGTGCACGTGCGTGTGAGAGACGGGTCAGGAGGCATGCACGAATGATGAGGGGGGACGATGTGGCTGTGGTAAGTAGACGTAACTACATAGGAAGATCAATCGCCCTTTGTAAGAGAAAGGAGAGACATAACTTGTGAGGTGCATCGATCGATGGGGGGGTAGTTAAAGTCGATCTAGGTATATGTTGGGAGATCGATCGGTATACATGCATGTGTGTGTTAGAACAAATGATGCACGAGGAGAAGGATAGAGAGAGGGATGCATGTAGGAGGAGGTACGAGAGGCATACTATATCGAGGGGGAGGAGTGTGCGAGTACGAGAACGATGAAAAGAGTGGTGGGAGTGAGGGATGGACGGTGACAAGAGAAGAGGGGAAGCTTGGATCTGTTCTAGGCACACCTGGCTAGAGAGGCATATCGATCGATGTGTGCCGTAAAGAAGGAGCTGGGGGGCCTACACACACCGTGGGTGAACGACCAAAAGTGAAAAGACGAATTTGCGCGATAGAAGGAGCAAGAGAATGCTGAGGGAGGGTGAGAGGGATGCGGGCATGTGCATGCACAAGAGAAAGTTAGCGCTAGCTACAAAGATAAGAGGGTTGTGTGGGTGTAAAAGACGAATAGAGATCATATATACTTCATTATAAAAAGCGAATTCGGATATTTGAAGAATTTATCATAGTGTTTCAAACCGACGGATGTGTGAATATATATAACGGTGATACACATGGTGTGGTTATGAACATGGTATACTACATTTAATATGTTTTATCTCTACTCTTATAAAAAACGGAGTTGTTGATGATGGTGTGCCTGCCATCCTGCATTATAGGCCGTCTGATTTATATCTGGCGGATAGCAAGGAAACTATGATGGTTGAAGTTGGCAACAATCATGATTGTAGATTCTTGTTGAAATAGACAAACAATCTCAAATTTAGTTCGAATTGCAGCGGTAGTATAGACATTTGGAATGCACTAAAATGTTGGTATGAGTAGGTCACATGCATTATACAGCAAGCGAAAAAATTTAATCGGACATAACATGGATTCATACTCCCTCCTTCCATCTATATAGGGCGTAATGAGATTTTTAAGACCGCCTTTGACTATTGACAAGATTAATAGTACATGACATGCACAATGTGAAAATTATATCATTGAAAGAACCTTTCACAGACGAATTTAACGGTGTGCTTTGTGTAAGTTGCATGTCATATATCATTGCTCTAATATTTGGTCAAAGTTAGCATCGAAAAACGCATTAGGCCCTATATAGATGGAAGGAGGGAGTAGCTCAAGGATGTCTTGTAACCGGGATGCCGAGCCTGATCGGATTGTCTTGGGAGAATGTGTGGTGTGAATAGTTTTATTTTTTTCGTTTTCTTTTTGGTTGAGGGAAGTGCGAATTGATTTGGTACGTACAAGTACAATATTACTACACGTTAGGCTTGTCCCTAAAATTCAACCCGCATCTTGTTATATTCTGAAGATTCAGATATCATGCTCCCAAAACTAGCGCCTTCACAACCTGCGCCTTGCTATCCCGAAATTACAACGCACGCGAAAACTCCCTCCAGCTGCCCAATCCTGACACGTGAAATCCCCCTTCTAACCTTGAGCCGAAAGGGCCGCTAGTTCAAATCGGTGGGGGGTACTTTTGTAACACACCCTACATTTTGGACAAGCGCATTCCTAAGTCATGCTTCACCCCCTCCCATCGCCCCCTTTTCGCCATTCAAAAACCTAGGCCGCCATAACCTCTCCGCTCTAGCCGCGAAACACCACCCTCCTCCGTCCGCCACGTCACCGCTGCCCAGCCGGAGCCTCTTCCCCGATGACATCGTCCACCGCAACAGCTTGATGTCCCTCGTCCACCTCCCCGGATGAGGATCCGTCATCCATCTCTCCGTCCCACCGGTTCAGCCGCCCCGTCCTCCACCTCCAAGGAGCTGCTCCGACGATTGCCTCGTTTATCGCGGCTGCTCCATCCCCACAGCGACGCCTTAACATGCTCCACCGGAACCGCAGCATCCTCACCGACTCCTCGGACGAAGCCGAGGCCTACTCGGCGCCACCAAAGAGGCTGTACACTCATCGCATCACACCTTCTCCTTAATTCGATGACCCGGCGCCAACGGTGCTCCATCCTGCGCCCCCATGGAGCATCTGCCTTGAAGCCGGCGCCGCGGGCGACATCTCCACGACGACTCTCCCCCAGTGCGAGGCCCCTTTGCGGCGGCATCCATACCAGCCGGATCTGCTGCTGCTGCTGCTCCGGCTCTCGCTCGATCGCTCGCTCGCCCAGCTGTGCTGCTGCTCTCCCCCTCGCTCGTGCTGCTGCTCTGCTCTGATTAAGCCACACTTCAGTCGACTGAATCGACTTTTGGGTCAGTCGATTTTCAGGGGTTGGGGTCGCCGGAGTTAAGGAAGAACCACCCGCAGCGGGGACGGGGGCTCGCCGAGAGGTACCCCACTATCTATCTTAGGGTTCAGGGTGGGGGGCGGGGGCCTAGAGGGCTGGCCGGGGCGGCGGTGGCGAGTTGTTTCGGGGCGGCGAGGCGGCGCTGGGGCCGGCGGTTCGGCCGGTGGTGGCTGGCGGCTCAGGGGGGTGCAGGTTGAAGATGAACTGCAGGCCCTCCCTAAACTACATGTCAAGTGCCTCTCTGCTACCATTGCGTTCAGTTTCGACAGTAGCATTCAGATTCCACAGTAAATTTCAGTTTCAACAGTTAAGTTCATTTCCTCATCTTTGGTT
>NC_053028.1:667479504-667505206 GCF_003073215.2 Triticum urartu
GCGCCTTGATCTCTGGGAGAGTGCTAGGACAACGGATAAGTCCATCTCCAATGGCTATGGAGCCATGGGACCTCCCGCCACCAGATATCATCAATAGCTCTGGATCAATGGGACCCTAGCTCGGGTTAAAGTCCTCCCCTTTCCTCGCCTTCCCCTCATCTCTATATCTCACGAGCTTGTTGTGGGAGGAGATGTTGGTGAAGTTGTTTGCATCATCGAGGTCAGACTGAGAGAAAGCCTTGACTTTCTTGAAAGAGGCAGTGTGGGCCATGGCATACAGGTCGTACACCTCTGGCACCTTATCCGCCTTATTGTAGCGTGCCTGAAAGAGAGAAACAATGAAAATTAGTAATTAAAGGGCTCAAGCTAGCATGATGAATGAATTGCATGAATCATGAAGCAAACCACATACCCAGTTGCGCCCGAACTGATATAAGTTGGAGCTGCCTTGATGGTGTGGCACACCTTCCATTTGGGCACGTTTGTCCTTGGCCTCGTTGTGGAGGGCTAGCCATTGTGGAGAGCACCACTCATCGACCAACACCTCCCAACAATCCATCCGATCCGCACACCATCTCGGAGGCGCCTAAGTTAGCAAATAGAAACTTGAGCGCTACGGCTAAGAATTACTAAATGAAGGAACTTAAGTAGAGAAGGCCTTAAGAATTACCTTCATGTACTGCTCCTTACTCAGGAACTTATCGCGGCACGCCGGCTTGGTCTTCTTGATACCACGCAAGGCGTAGTAGTCTCGAACAGCCTGCACCCGAGCCTCGTGCCGTAAGTTCTGGAGTAGGCGCTTGCAGACGTTCTCGATAACATGTGCCGCGTCCTCCTCGTATCCCTCCTCACACCTGTAGAATGTCTGCAATCAAATGAGACAATATTGATTAGTACAATTAATAACTAGCTAGTTGAAGATTTTTAAATGTGTAAAGGAGAAATTACCCAAAACTTTCTGATCACCATGTCTGCCCTCGTGTCGCACACGACACCGTCGATAATCTCATCCGGCGGGGCCGGGGCAGCCACGTAGTGCTCCCAGCTCAATCCAAGCTCTGGAAGCCGACCCTCACCAGGCAACGTGACAAACCCCAGGAAGTTTTGCCGGCAAAGAACTCCAAGGACGGAGTTGGGCCGGCAGACACTATGATGGTGGTCCCAACCCCTGCAGCATGACAAGGCCAACACATTAGTTATTTGAAAAAACGTGAATGCACAAGGTACAAAAATATTAAATGCACTTACGTACCTCTCCCCATCAGGGAAAATCAACCACCTCTGCTCGCGGGTCACCGGCACGGGCGGGAGCCGTGTAGCACCACGCTGGTAGACGGTGCCCCCCTCATCCTCAAGATCAGTCGGCTCCCCACCATCATCAGCATGGCCACTCGGCTCCTCGGGCTGATCCGGCCAGGTACCCCATCCGGACGTGTGCTCCTCCGGGGTCACGTGGGCCGAACTCTCGTGGGCCGAAGGCCAGTCGACCCGAGGCTCGTGGGCCCAAGACCCGTGGACCGGAGGCTCGTGGACCGGAGTCCGTGTAGCCTCCTCCTCGGACGAGTCCACCCTAGCAGTCACGTGCTCGGGTGAAACAGCCGGGGGTGGCGGCGAGGAAGGCGCCGTAGCCCTACCTCCTCTCCCACGACCACGTGCCCCACCTCCTCTCTTCCTACCTCGAGCTCGTCCCCTGCTGGGCACCGCGGTCGACGAAGAAGGGCCCGGCGGTGTGGCCATACTGTCCAGCAACGCTCGGCGGAGAGGTGCGTCTGGAATGGAAGACCTCAGACCACGCTCCCGACCAGCGCCCACCATCTTTCAACACCTGCCATGACAAACAGTAAACGAAATTAGTACAACATAAAAAAAGACCGACATGAATAATAATATGTGTATCACTTAAGTGTATCATCATCAAGTACAACATAAAAAAATGTAATACCTGACACTACTAATAATCTCGATCAGTATCATCAATAAATGCATAATCATCATCATCACTATAATCAATGACGGGCTCATAGGGTTCATTGGCATCAACATGTGCAAGGCCACCTTGACGTAATCGGTCAAGCATTGACAGGTCATCCGCAGCAGTAACCTCTTCTTGTTCCGGCTCTTCTTGTTCCTCCTCTGGGGTGATGTCGGATTCATTGTCGCTGTCTACTTCAATGTTTTGGGGTGAAGTATAGCGGTTCTTGAAACGCTTTTTGGAAAGACGTGTCTCTTGGAAGAATTCTCCTTCATATGTGTCTGGGTTAATGTGAGGTTCATAATCCTCTTCCTTTGGGGGAGAAAGTCTAGCACGTGGCGGCACTTCATAAACGACATCCCAACCTTTCAGATTTGGATTAGTTTGGCAGGCCCACGGTAGATAGAATACTTGGGTCGCCTGTTGAGCCATAATATAGACATCAGGAACATCTAAATGAGTGCTTTGGTTGATTTCAACTAGCCCTACATGTTCATGAGTCCTTCTAGTCTCCTTCGGCTGAAACCAATAACATTTGAAGACTACGACATTCGGTGGATTTTCACCATAGAACAGAAGTTCATAAATTGCTTCAACTCTCCCATAATACTCGGTACCTCCTTCGCCGATAGCAGATACACAACAATTTGTTGACTTTCGGTCGGCCATAGATAGCTCTTTGCCATAGGTACGAAAGCGATACCCGTTGATGTCGTACTTGTCAAATGAACGGACCTTATAGTCAAAACCATTAGCGACTTGTCTCAATTCGGCGTCCATAGACTCTGAATTAGCCTACAAGTTTAATATGAAAGGATTGTTGCATTATGCACAAATTAGCGAATGATATGAAATTGTCTAATAGAAATTACCGTTTGTTTGAACCAAGAGATGAAACCGGGATACCACTCTTCTGCAGGTGTTTGCCCATTTCAGCCTCTGTCTTCTTTTCCCAATTGCCGCACCGGAAACAGGGGCACCAGGTTTTCTTTTGGCCATTTGCAAATGCGGCTTGCACAAACCCCTTAGTTTTTGTGAACCATTCAGCGCTCCATTTGTTCTGACCAGTGTGACCGGTATACATCCAAGCACGGTCACTCATCTTGACTTTCAGAGCTACTGGACACACAACAATTATATATGTAATTCACCATGTATATATTCATCAGTTGATCTACTTTGTCAATTTTATTACGTCCATGCAACCTACACTCTAATAGGTAATGATAGGTCCTAATCCCACCCGTGTATGTGTAGATTGGGTTTATTTTCCCATGCTATGCTCCGGATCCGACGCAAAATTTCGGCAGCACCTCCCCGCTGTTCTCCTGATACACGTCTCTGCAATAAACAGAGAGGATGTGTACCCGGAGAACAACAGGGGAGGCACTGACGAAATATATGCGTCGGATCCGGAGCAAAGCATATGGGAAAACGAACCCAATCTACACATACTCGGGCTGTCCATGGATAGCGTTGGACAATTCGAAAGAATCAAGGTTATAATATGCAAATGCATGCATATTTATAACTATGACGCTTTCGAACGGGAGACACATATTGGTTACGCATACTGATGATTCAAGACACATACATAGCTAGCTATCAAGTTTCATCGGAATAGATCAAATAATTAATGGGGGAGGAGGACTTGTCATTTGTGCTCACCCACGAACGAAGGGGCAGAGCTCGTCAAACGCACGGCGAGGTCGTCGAACACCAAACCTCGCAGCGATGAAACAACTGCACATTTAAAACTACACGATCAACACAATTATATATGATGTTTTTCATAACAAAATCGAAAAATATATGACCTAACTAATAATTCACAAATATATGACCCCGTCGGCCTCTGGAAGGCCAAAGAACACCTTTTCGGGAGGTGTCGGTGGTCGGGGTGTCCTGTCGGTGTCGGGGTGCCGTGTCGGGGTCGGGGTGTCTGTTTCGGGCGGGTCGGGGTGTCGTGTCGATGTCGGGGTAGTGCCGTGTCGGTGTCGGGGTGTTGTTTCGGGTCGGGGTGTGGTGTCGGGGTCAGGGTGTCGGGTCAGGCTCGGGGTCGGGGTGTCGGGTCAGGCTCGGGGGGTCGGGGTGTCGGGGTCGGGCGGGCGGGTGTCGGGTCGGGGTCGGGGTGTCGCGGGGTCGGGGTCTCGGGGTCGGGGTGTCGTGTCGGGGTGCCGGGTCGGGGTCTGGGTACCGTGTCGGGTCGGGGTCGGGGTGTCGGGGTCGGGTCGGGGTGTCGGGTCAGGCTTGGAGTGTCGGGGTGTCGGGGTCGGGGTCTCTTCTTCTTCTTCTTCCTCCTTTCCTTTTTCCTCTTCCTCTTCTCCTCCTCTCCTCTTTTTTCTTCTTCTTCTTCCTCCTTTCCTTTTTCCTCTTCTTCTTCTCCTCCTCTCCTCTTTTTTCTTCTTCTTCTTCTTCCTCCTTTCCTTTTTCCTCTTCCTCTTCTCCTCCTCTCCTCTTTTTTCTTCTTCTTCTTCCTCCTTTCCTTTTTCCTCTTCTTCTTCTCCTCCTCTCCTCTTTTTTCTTCTTCTTCTTCCTCTTCTTCTTTTTTCTTCTCCTCCTCCTCTTCTTCTTCTTCTCCTGATCTCCTCTTTTGCTCTTTTTCTTCTTTCCTAAAACTAAACTAAACCTAAAACTAAAACTAAAAAAACAGAAAAAGAAAAACACTAAATCTAAACCTAAAACTAAACTAAAACTAAAACTATAAACCTAAAACTAATCCTAAAACTAAAACTAAATCTAAACTAAACATAAACCTAAAACTAAAAAAACAGAAAAAAGGAAAAAGAAAAAAAGGAAGAAGGAGGCCTCACCTGCAGGGTGGAGGAGGGGGGCGGTGCGGCCTGGGGCGACGGAGGAGCGGGGCGGGGCGGCCTGGGGCGGCGGCGGGGCGGGGCGGGGGGGGCCGGGGCGGCGGGGGGGGCGCGGCGGGGGCGGGGGGGCGGGGGGCGGCGGCGGGGGGGCGCTGGGGCGGCGGCGGGGCGTGGTGCGACGGGGCGGTGGAGGTGGGAGAGAGAGAGAGGGTGTGGGGCGCGGCCCCGTTAACGTTACGTGGGGCCTCCCTCTTTGCCGTCCGCCAACCTTTGCCGTCCGCCTCTTGCTCTTTGCCGTCCGCTAGCGGACGGCAAAGAGGGGGGCCCGTCAGGTTTTTTTTGCAGCTCGTCAGTGGGGCCCCTCCCTCTTTGCCGTCCGCTAGCCGACGGCAAAGAATCTTTGCCGTCCGCTAGCAGACGACAAAGAACTGGCTGATGGCAAACTTTGGTCTTTGCCATCAGCCAGTTCTTTGCCATCTGCTTTTTGGAAGCTGATGGCAAAGAGCTTCTTTGCCGTCCGCTAGCGGACGGCAACGAACTGGCAGATGGCAAACTAGCTGATTCCAGTAGTGTTGGTTGCATCTTTCATGTGGTGTCTAGCTTGCATTGCTTCTTATTTGCTGGAATGGTTTCTGCTTAGTTTACACAAACAGTTGTGAACATGCCATGCCGTCCTGTTTTTAGTACATATTCCATCCTGGTATCATGTGTTTGCCTTACATCAAAGTAGTGATTGTCAGTATCATGCATGAATGAGTTCTGAAGAGAGAATTTTATTGCTTTTTCTTGTCGGTTTTACTTGACAATTCAAAATCAATAAAGCGGAAGGAAGTTAGCAATGTAGCGGATAAAGGTGCTCCTTCCGAACGGAGGGCCTCTACAGCTTCTACTCCTCCACACCCCCAAGATGATTTCCAAGACAACACATGCATAGACACTCAACAAAGTTGTGTTTATGATGAGCACGTCTCCCCTAGTGCAGCATCACCGGTGCTCCCTCTAACTTGGCACTGTTATATGTGGTTGCATGTTATGTGTGATGTCTAGCTTGTATTGCTTCTAATTTTGTTGAATTCCATCTCCTTACTTTACACATTATACTTGAATAAGACACATGTTCCTGTTTCTAGAACATACAATATCTGTCTATCACACCATGTTCTTACATCAAATTACTACTGTTGTGTAACCTGCAACAATCACTTATCATAAGACACGTTTAACTTCGGAGTGTGATATAGGTTACATCTCACATTCTTTTCTAGGTTGTATTACTAATTTGTTGAAATGGCACTTATGACGAGACAGTTTTAACTTGGTAGAGTGATATTCGTTGTATCTTTCATATGGTGTCTAGCATTCATTTCTTCTAATTTGTTGAAATGCCTTCTCCTTAGTTTACACATCATAAGATGTGAATATGCAATGCTGTGAATATGCAATGGCACTAATGACGAGAGATCTCTAACATGGTAGTGTGATGTTGTTTGCATCTTGCATATGATTTATTTCGTGTACTGCTTCACATTTGTTTAAACGCCATTTATGATGAGACACTGTTAACTTGGCAGAGCGATATTTGTATCATCTTTCATATGGTGTCTACCTTCCATTGCATTGCTTCTAATTTGGTGAAATGTCTTCTTCTTAGTTTACACATCATAGTTCTGGTTATCTCTTCCGTCCCGTTTTTCATACATATTACATCCTCCTATCATGTGGTTGTCTAACATCAAAGTTAAATTCGTCTGCATCACGCATCAATTTGTTCTGAAGAACTAAATTGTTATTCGTTTTTCTTGTCGGCTTGACTTAACATGGCACAGAGAAAGAGGAAGAAACACAGAATGGCAGGGAATGAGAAGCGGATGAATCCTGCAGATTCTGCTGGTACTGATGGTGCAATAGAAGGTCAAAGTCCAGCGAAAATTCTACAAACACGGCATCCCATGCTACACGAGTTGCAAAAAAGCCAAACAGAAACAAATAGCTGCCACCAAACAAGCAGAGACAGCCCTAGTTCTTGCAACACCTACCACAGTACTACCAGCTGCACGACTTACTCGTGCGTCAACTGAGCTAGCAGCACGTTCCCAAGCTCCCTTGCCACCTGACACTACTTCCCAAGCACTCTTGACACAAGACAGTTGGCAATATCAGATGAACCTTGTGAGCTTCAACAGCAAGAAGGTAGTTGTTGGAGTCAAGTTACAGTTGCATGCTTCTTTATATGTAGTCTCACAGTTTGATGTACACTAACACTTCCTATGTTCGTTGTTGGACTAGCACCTAGGCGCAAGAGGAAACAAACATCAGGGATAATGCTCGATAGGTTAACTAAATAGAGGAGGAAGAATGGAGATCCGTTTTGAGGCAGGTTTAAAAAGGCCACGTGATGCTACAGAGTAGCCAAGTTAGTATCAGAGGCAGCGGTTGCTGTTAGGTGTCATGTACGTATCCTCCCAACATGGATTCAGTACAGGAATGACAAAGACGAAACCCAGTTCAACACCTTCCTCGACCATTTATCTGTAAGTATGCTTATGTATGGAAACTAGTAATATCGTCTTGTTGTGTCCGTCCCATACTTTCTAGGTTGCTGATAAATGAGACTCCCATAATTTTCAACAGATGAGGTTCAAGTTGGATAGCCAAGATGATGCAACCAGACAAGCTTGCACCCATGTTTTCAAGTCTAGTCTGCGATAGTATCGGTATAACTTGAGGAAAACTCACTTTGAAGGCAAGGCTAACAGTGAACTTTCCCAAACATCTCCAGTGGAAAATATATCGGATGAAGACTGGAGGGGCCTCTTGTTAAACACTGGTCTGATCCGAAGTATCAGGTACATTATATATATGTGATCAGATCACATGTTGAAGTCCTATTTACGCATGTGCCACACAAATCTATCTTCTTGTAGGTGAACTGTTCAAAGAACAAGGCCAACCTACGAAAGTGAAATTCCAACAGACGACAGGATCGTAGCTATATTGCACACTGCGAGGCTCTTGTAATTAGCTGTTGTTTCACTCTTTTCGCTGTACCATATTATCAGATCTATATTGACTTGTTCGAAATGCAGAGGAAAGCCCGCAAGGACCAAAAAGTACCTGAACCAAATGCTGTGGAAATCTTCAAGGACTGTCACACCAGCAAGAAGAAGGGCATGACTACACCAGTCAAAGCCGTTGTTGTAAGTCCTTAATCCTCATGCCTTTTAACTACTACTTACTCTGACTTGTGCCTTGAACTGCATGGTTTGCAGCCAATGTCTATTACTCTTTTCAATTTTATACACAATTGTCTTAGCGTATCATTGCACCTTACAAGGTTTAAAAGAGAGGAGTGATGTTCCTTTGATCTTGACCCGTAATCTAGTTCCGTGCTGGACTTGCCCACACAACGTTACAATTGCATGTTTGTCTGTTCTCAGTTGTTTTGTGATATGAATGATGTCATACTATGCTTACCGTATTATAAACTCTCTTTATCCTTAGCCCTCAATACAATGTGAAGAAATAGACAATACATTAGCGATGGTACATGGTCATATGTTTGGAACCTGGTTTTATTATGTACTTTGCAATAAAATACAACTAATATTTTACATGGGTTCACCAGAATAAGTTCTGTATATAGACCAAAGCTATTTTGTTTGGTTTTGCTGCCTCCTTAATATCTTCTGTTCTGGTACTACTAATGTAAAACCTCAACTTTTCAGCAAGCTATGGAAAAAATGGTGGAACCGCCACCTTCTGAAGGTGGCGAGGCAACTATAACTGCAATGTCAACTCTTGCTGCAGCGGGTCAGTACCTGTCCACTAACAGTGCCAAAAGCACATTCCTGCATAATACTAGGTTGGTTGTTAAGGCAATATCGTCCAAACTGCCTCATGATCAAGATATGCAAGCTCAAAGCAATGTTGTATCTGCGCTCCAGACACAAGTCCATTCCCTAACAGAGACCCTTTGTGAAACAAGGAGAAACATTGCTCAATGTCGTCAAGATATGCATGGTTTTGAAACCAGACTATCAGACATTTTGCTATGTTGTTCAGGAGCCTAGGGGGAATGAAGGCGAGGGTTATGGTGCTCCATCGGACAATACAGCATGAAAACATAACAGTCAGGTCAAATGAACTGAGCTTCTGAACTTCTGGTGGTGCATTTATCTGCTAGACTGTTAAGTTTTATGTCAACATTCCTTATGTTATATAGTTGTAATTTGTTTTGGTGCGATACAAAATTTATTCTTAACGTGCAGCCACCGGCTGAAGAAAACAGCAAGCCATTTTTGTATAGTGTAGGGTGTTCCCTATATTTGCACTCGTGGCGATCTTTGATGCCGAGTGGATGTAATCTGTGCAATCGCCTTAATAGCCTAGCGTTAGTTTTGGCCTTATTTATTTCCTAGTCTTCTTTTTCCCTGGTTTGCTAGTGGCCGCAACTACCATGGGCCATATACGGGCCGTAGGATCCATGGGTCTCCTACAGGCCGTCAATAAATGGGCCTGTAAATGGTGGGCCTCGGGCCGTCGGATAAATGGGTCTACATGGGCCATAATCGGGCGTAATTGGTATCGGCCCAGCATGGTAACAGGGTTAACAGGCCGTAGGACAACAAAGGCTTAATTCTGTCACAGGCATAACGGGTCGTTAATGGGCCAGAATATAGGACGGGCTGGAAACGGCAACGGGTTAACAGGCCAGAAACGGGCCGACTCTTGCCATGGGGATTTGGCCCATTAGGGTAACAGGCCAGTAACGGGCCGACTCTTGCCATGGGCCGAATTTGGCCCATTAGGGAACAGGCCAGTAACGGGCCGACTCTTGCCATGGGCCGAATTTGGCCCATTAGGGGAACAGGCCAGTAACGGGCCGGAAGTAATCGAGGGCCGAAAAGGAGCCCAAGAACGTATGGGCCGTCAATAGGCCGAAAGCTAACATGGGCTGGAAACGGCCCATGTAAATCACGGGCCGTTAACGGGTATAAAGAAAATTACTGTTCATTATGGGCTAGAGTCACCGTGGGCCTGTAAAGGGCCGAAAGATACGAAGGCCTCATATGGGCCGAAAGACGTCGTGGGCCATACATGGGCCGAAAGTGAAATGGGCTGGTGTTATATTCGACGGCCCACATGACGTTGTTGGGCCGATTTCCTTTAGGGCCTAACGGGCCGTGAGTTAACGGGCCGTAAAATGGGCTATTTGCGAAGAGACCGTTAACAGGCTTTTCATGGGCCAGCCCGTTAACTTTTGACCAAGTCAAACGGGCCGGCTTTGTAAGCTAAATGGGCCAGTGGTGGGCCGTGGCACGTGTCGACATATCATAGGCGCCTATCTGACCCACTGACGAGCTGACACGTGTTTCGTCCGGCCAATAAGAATTTTACACGTGGAAATTTCCCATTGGTCGGGGCTGTTAACGGGTTATCGGATCCAAAACCCTGACCCGATAGCTTAACGGCGTTCCGTTACGGTGGATGCCACGTGTCGGTCACCCTTGACGAAAGCACTTCTATGACGCGTGATTTATCATCATGGAAGTGGACACTTCCATGATGATAATTTTGGTAATGTCATGGAACACTTCTACGACAGCACATATGACTATCTTGATTCTGTCATAAATTTGTCATGGATGTACATGCATGACAAAAAATGCGACCTACTATCATCACGGAAGTGTATTTTTTTGTAGTGAATGCAATGCATGTCCGTGTCCGACACGAACCCTTCAGTTCAAGGACACCTAGCAGCACCCCAATTTTATGAGCCAAGTACTAGACGTACTTGACGTGCGAAGGTGCAACATCGGGAATTGCAATTTACTTGATATTCATGAGTGATCTTTCTACCATTCTAACATGCATAGAAACAAAGAAGCATAACAATCACAAGTAAAACATATATTGTGAAATAGTATGGCTCCTTCATGGATGTTCCAGGTCGGCTCCAACTCTGATGACCATCTAGAAACTCCATCTTGTTTGTCACGCTGGGCCACCGAGCCGCCAACCTGATCTCTATTATCCAACTACTAGAACTAGTAATGAATTTTACATAGAGTCATAAGTCGACACGCAGGTCGTTATACAATATAATGACAACACTTTGGCTCCTGCCGGCTGACAAACATGACACGCAGTACATGTATAATTTACACACATGCATCACATACACATGAGCCATACTATTCACATCACACCCTGCAAAATAAAGTTATGCATAGAATCGCATTCTACCGGTTTAGTGATCGTGTATGAAATACAAGGTGCTACGCACATGCAAGCGCCCGATGTTTTCGGAAATCACAGATCACATCTGAACTCCAGTCACGCCGAATTCGCTGATCTGACCGATCTCATCGACCATCGCGAGCCCAATTTGGATTTACGTTTCACTGTTAACCCCGATGGCAGATACCGACCGGTAGGGGTAGGTTGTGTCACGACCTCATCGACTCCGATCATCAGAAAACATAGCCAAATCTCATCTATCGCCTCCACATATCTAATATGCATACGACCTGAATCCAAATCCTATAGCAGAGGCTCTGATACCACTATTGGGTTCTACGGTAGGTTGCGTCTACTATAAATTAAAATTCCTACGCACAGAACAACCAAGAACATGCTACGGGAGATGGATCACAGTTCGTTACCACTAGACGTGCAGTGCCGTGCAGCGGAAGAAGAGTTGGGGCAGCGCGTCCGCGTGGATCGTCTCCTCCTCGTCCGATCTCCCTCGTACAGCCGGTAGTCGGTTCCCACGTACAGGTTCGCCGGAGCGGCGCAAGTGCACCGCCTCTAACGTATCGCGCGTGCAGGAGGAACGTCGTGCGGCGGACTGCTAGGTCCGATCACACAACCGGGCGAGTGGAGGTGTCTATTCGCAACACATGCAAACCCTAGTGACAGCGCCGAAGCGATCACCGCGTGAGTGTGCGGCACCTCCACTTATAGGCGTCCGTCGGGGCTCAACACTTGGGCCTCGCACGGACCCTAAAGCCCATAAGTCTACTCGGCCACAATCCGAATACAGCTCGGATCACATCCGACCAGTGTCCTCGGATCCGACCTCGTAGGTTCCTTCCCTTAAGCGCGCGACCCCTTAGGTTCAAGCCGGCTTGGTCGCAGTTCGGATCACCTCCGAACTGCATAGTTGGTAGCGGCCTCTAGCAAGGCATGCCGAACACCAAACAGACTATGAAGCTGGTTAGGCGAACCTGTACATCATACTTCCATTCCTTTTGCCACACGATATATGTTGTCGGGCTCAAGGCGAGTCTGTCATCCTTGTGCTAGCCTGACCTCTTCTTGTTCCAGTGATGCCGACCACAAACGGATTATCTCATAATCCTTGTCGCATGGCCATGCTTATCCTGGTCGGATCACACGAGGGGCCCAGAGTATATCTCTCCTGATCGGAGGGGCAAATCCCATCTTGCTCGACCACGTCTCGCAGCATGGTTCTGGACAAACCCGAAACCTACCTTTATAACTACCCAGTTACGGAGTAGCGTTTGGTCGGCCCAAAGCAAGTCTGTCACCATCCCGAGTACATGCGTCAGCTCAGGTCTTAGGACATAGAACATATGTTGTACTAGAGACTCACAGATGACATATCGTTGCGTCTCATAGTTGGGTCTGTCCGACTCGACCTTATCTCAACTCGGATCCGACTACGTCGAATCCGACCAGATCCTACTGAGTCCATATTATCTGGTTAGCATCCAATCCTCCATGGCTAGTGAGACCAA
Organism: Triticum urartu; assembly: GCF_003073215.2. Taxonomy (NCBI): domain Eukaryota; kingdom Viridiplantae; phylum Streptophyta; class Magnoliopsida; order Poales; family Poaceae; genus Triticum; species Triticum urartu. Next base: position 667,492,056 of record NC_053028.1, read on the forward strand.
GCCATCGACCGTGTCATATGCTAGTCTAGTTGGCTGCACGTCCACACAACCCTTTCACTAGGGACCTTTTAGGATGTTCATCATACAATGCATAGTCCCACAAACAAGTCACGTACTTGCTGATACACATCATTGATAATGTCCAAGGACTATCTTTATTCATAAACACATAGGAAATATCATCATACATGATTTCCTCTAGGGCATATCTCCAACAGCTCCGCCCTAGCAAGCCCTTCTCCATGGTCGGCGGCGGCTCCGCCAGCCCCCTGGGGAAGATTCTTCTTCCCGTGACCTTCGGCACCCGCGACAACTATCGCACTGAGCTGTTCGACTTCGACATCACCCGTATTGGCCTCCCGTACATTGCCATCCTCGGGTACTCGGCACTGGCTTAGTTTATGGTGGCAACCAATCCGGCCTACAACCTCATGAAGATGCCCGGGAGCAAGGACATCCTCACCGTAGTCGGAGATAGCAAGGAAGCTCTAGTAGCGCTCAGGCTTGCCTTCAAAACCGCTGCGGCAGCACGACCGGCCGACAAGGTCACCTCCGGAGTCAAGGAGGCCGCACCTGCTAAGAAGAAGCAGTTGTTCACTCAAGATCGGGCAGAAACCAAGCAGGTGCCGTGTGATGGCCTGGCTATTAGGGATGATAGACTACTCATATCAATAAGGAATTCCTTCTTTTCCGGGAGCCCATTCGGACAGAACTCCAAAGTTAAGCGTGCTCAGCTTGGAGTAGTGTCAGGATGGGTGACCGACCGGGAAGTTGCTCCCGGGTGCGCATGAGTGAGGACAAAGTGCGCAGAAAAGACTAGTATTGATCTGTGGGGCCAGTCTAGATCCCGCCAGGAGTAACGACCACCGGCGGGTGTGTCCGGGGCGTTACAAGTTGGTATCAGAGCCGACCCTCGCGGTTACACGGATGGTTGCGGACAGGTGCGTGGTCATGTTGTTCATGACGTTTGTGACCCGTCGTGGCACACGGCATGGCACATGTACTGACTGGAAGCACAGACGTATGTGCCAAGAGGGAACGTTCTGTGTGCCCGACGAGGACGTCGGTTCCTCTGAGTGGGGGATGTATGTGATGGCCTGGCTTATTAGGGATGAAAGGCTACTCATATCAATAAGGAATTCCTTCTTTTCCGGGAGCCCATTCGGACAGAACTCCAAAGTTAAGCGTGCTCAGCTTGGAGTAGTGTCAGGATGGGTGACCGACCGGGAAGTTGCTCCCGGGTGCGCATGAGTGAGGACAAAGTGCGCAGAAAAGACTAGTATTGATCTGTGGGGCCAGTCTAGATCCCGCCAGGAGTAACGACCACCAGCGGGTGTGTCCGGGGCGTTACATGCCGGTCGAGGAAGACGGGTCCTCTGGAGCCACCTTAACCATAGGTGCCAACCTCCACCCGGATCAAGAGAAGGCATTGGTGAAGTTCTTGCGTGCAAACAAGGAAGTATTCGCATGGGAACCCAAACAGCTGGTAGGGGTCGCAAGAGGGGTGATCGAGCATCACTTGAGGGTGTGCCCCAATGTGCGCCCTGTGAAGCAGAAAGCGCGGCGACAATCCACAGAGAAGCAGTCCTTCATCGTCCAGGAAACCCGCAAGCTGGAGGCGGAGGGTGTCATCGCGAGGTTCGGTACCCCGAGTTGCTAGCGAACCCCGTCGTTGTGCCAAAGAAAGGTGGGAAGGAGCGCATGTGTTCGACTTCACCAACCTCAACAAGGCATGTCGCCAAGATCTATTCCCACTTCCACGCATCAACCAGATCGTTGACTCCACCGCCGAGTGCGACCTGCTATGCTTCCTGGAGAGGATGTTTACAATACAGCCTTCCTAACCCCGTGCGGGGTGTATTGCTACACTTGCATGCCATTCGGGTTGCCCAACGCATGCGCGACCTTCCAACGGCTGATGCACATCACCCTGGGTCAGCAACTCGGGAGGAACGTTGTAGCCTATGTCGACGATATTGTGGTAAAGTCTCGGGAGGCGAGAACTTTGATTCAAGACCTAGAGGCACTACAAAAAAATACACTTCTGTGATGATACGTGTTTGTCACATTAGGTCACGTTTTCTGTCATGCATGTACATCCATGACAAATTTATGATAGAATGAAGATAGTCATACCTGTCCTGTCGTACAAGTGTTGCATGACCTTACCAATATTATCATCACGAATGTCGGCGTTCTGGGAATGGGGGTCCCCAGACTTGCCTACCTGCGGCACATGGCGTGGCTCTGTGAGCGGGCCCATACGGCCCATCTTCACCAACAAGCATTCAAGACCCTCGCGAGGGGCCAAGCCTCGCGAGGTGGACGACACAAAACCTCCTCGGGAGTGGCCTCACCAGCCTGGCTCGCGAGGGGCGGACAGATCAAGGCAAGGCAAGCCTCGCGAGGTTACAATGACGTGAGCCATGAAGATCGAGACCAGGCGGATCCCAGGCGGGCGCCAGCGTGTAAAGTGTCCTTGTTTCCACTTTGTTGCTAAGGAGGCAAGCGCAGGCGGGGAGTACCGAGGCGTCAAGCAAAGGTTTCCATATCGGTGCAATGAGACCAAGACCATCAGGACAGTGAGAGGGAGGTCAGCATGGAGCCCAAGGCGGCGTCACCACCAGAGCCTTTGGCAGGCAACGACTGCTTTTGTCAGGATAACTCGTACTAGCTGTCCCCTTTCAAATTGGCCGTTATTGGCTCCCTTCTTGCTCAATATTTGGGGAGAGGACAAGGGCCTCTATAAATAGGATTAACCACCATAGTAGGTGGGGGGGCTGAGCCATCTCAACTTGGACTAGATCAAACCCATCCTCACACCCACCAAGCACAAGAACACCTCACCTCAGGAGGCTGTTCTTACCCTTGTACTGTTCATCCTCAGCCCAAGAGGCAATCTAGCACACCACACTAGAGTAGGGTATTACACCAGAACGGTGGCCCGAACTAGTATAAATCTTGTGTCCCTTGTGTTCCGAGTTCGTCGAGCTTGCCTTGGAGATTGTGGCGAGGTTGAGGGCGCAAGTTGGTAGGGGGAGATCTTCGCGCGCACCCCAGTGTTTGAACCTTGACGGTTTTGTCGGAACCCGCACTACAAAAAAAATACACTTCCATGATGATACGTGTTTGTCACAGTAGGTCGCTTTTTTGTCATGCATGTACATCCATGACAAATTTATGACAGAACCAAGATAGTCATACCTGTGCTATTGTAGAAGTGTTCCATGACATTACCAAAATTATCATCACGGAAGTGTCCACTTCCATGACGATAAATCGCGCGTCACAGAAGTGCTTTCATCAAGGGTGACCGACACGTGGCATCCACCGTAACGGAACGCCGTTAAGCTATCGGGTCGGGTTTTGGATCCGATAACCCGTTAACAGCCCCGACCAATGGGAAATTTCCACGTGTAAAATTCTTATTGGCCGGACGAAACACGTGTCAGTTCGTCAGTTGGTCAGATAGGCGCCTATGATACGTTGACACGTGGCACGGCCCAACAGAGGCCCATTCCTGTGAAAAGGCCGGCTCGTTTGACTTGGTCAAAAGCTGGTGGGCCGGCCCATGGAAAGCCTGTTAACGGCATGTTCACATATAGCCCATTTACAGCCCGCTAACCCAAGGCCCGTTACGCCCTATCCAAATTAGGCCCAGTAGCGTCATCTGGGCCATCCAATATGATTCCAGCCCGTTTTCACTTCTGGCCCATGTATGGCCCATGACGTCTTTCGGCCCATTTGAGGCCCTATGTAACTCTTGGCCTATTAACGGCCCGTGGTGAAACTGGCCCGTAATGAACAGTGTATTACTTTACACCCATTAACGGCCCGTGGTGAAACTGGCCCGTAATGAACAGTGTATCACTTTATACCCATTAACGGCCCGTTATTCCGTTGGGCCGTTTCCAGCCCATGTTATCTTTCGGCCTTCTCAGAGCCCATTTATTCTTGGGCTCATTTCCAGCATTCGTTTACTTACGGCCCGTTACTGTCATTTTCTGCTTGTGGGCCAAATTCAGCCCGTGGTTACAGTCGGCCCGTTTGTGGTCCATTAATACGTTGGGCCGTTTTCATAGTGTCATCAAATATGGCCTATTAACGATGGCCCGTTACGGTCGGCCCATGAACGGACGATTCCAACTCTAGACTGTTTACGGCCATAATGCGGCCTGTTATTGGCCCATGTTTGGCCAATCGATCACACGGCCTGTATAAGGCCCATTGATGATACGGCCCGTAGAAGGCCCATTATTTCTATAGCCCATAGAAGGCCTACTGTTTCTACGACCCGTAAAAGGCCCTCTGTTTCTACGGCCCGTAGGAGGCCCAGTGTCACTACAGTAAATATTAGCCCATGGTTATTGTGGCCTAGTTTTAAAAGATAGGTGATTGCTGCCACTAGTTAACCGCGGAAAAAGAACTGCAATGACTACAAGCAAACAAATAAACAAGAAAAGAAGGAAATAAATAAGCAAGAAACTAACGCTAGGCTATCACGGCTATTACACATATTACATCCACTGGGCATCAAAGTTCGCCACCAATGCAAATATAGGGAACAAAGCAGCATATCATATACACTGGCCGTCAAAATTGGCCACCAGTGTAAATAAACGCGGCAGCAAAACAAGAGCATAACTGAAGCAACTTCAGAAGAGCTCAAGAAACCTTATCCTGGGTATCCACCATGCTGGCAATTTGCTTAGCAAGCTGATTAGCTTTGTCCTGTTTGGTGCTAAAATCCTCCAACGCTTGCTATTGCACCCGAAAGTATGCATCTGAATGCTCTAGGGACTTCCGCAGTCCTTCTGCTTCTTGTCGCAGCACAGCTGATCGATGTGTTTCAGCTTGTAGTTGAGACTCAACAAACCAAACTGATTCAGACAGTGAGTTTGAATAGCTTGTGCAAGCGGTAGTGGCCAGTAACTCGAACACTGAACCAAGACAGGATGTGTCACTATCTTGAACCTTATCTGCATTACTTCCTTTACCGTTTCTTAATAAGGCACTCTTCCCCAATATTCTGTCAGCATTATAAAAGAAGAAACAAGCAGACACATAACAAGTTTAGCATGTACTAGTATATGAAACTCATTTCGGTGAACCAGTTCATTAGTAAGGTGGACAGGATTAAACTACCAAGTCTTCTATTGCCAAGTACTAATACATAATAAAAGCATTAAACAAACATATATCTATGTCCGATGGTAGCAATGGAATCTTAAATTAGAACAGTTGTTCTTCAGGTTTAGGCAATTGTTCTACATGAACAGAGTACAGTAAGACGCAAGAATATAATACTTAAAAATAGAAAATGAGCTCATAGACCTTACCACATTCTTGGTTCGGGACCAGTACAGAACAAGGCATTCCCGGTCATTGTCCAGTAAATGTGTCTCACGAGAACATATGGGAATTTGATGAGTTTCTTTGCCAGTGAAGTACGTTTTCTTCAGGTAATTCCAATACTGCCACCAAGCATTCTTGAAGATAGCAGAGGTATTAGCACAGGTTACGTCATCCTAAGTTTCCAAATCGGTCCTTCTCTATAGAGAAAAATAGGAAAATTTGTTGTATTATAACCATCATAGAGGTAGGATGTATGGGACAAAGCAAAGTAATTGCCATGAATAACATTACTTACACATAACTCCTAGACAAACACCTGCAACTGGCATTTTCCTTCATCTTCAGTATAATATTTCCAAGATGGGAAGATACGCACATACAATTTAACAACATCAAATGCGATAGATGCTAAACTACGACTAGCTGGTCGTGCTTCCTCCACAGGAATAGGCGTACTAACTCGTGGAGTTGGGGTTCGCCGTGATAGTACTGGCCCTTTGGGCACTGGAGCTGCCTTACTAACTGCTCTTGTTTGGGAGCTCTGTGGTGGATATGGTGCTGTGTCAACAGGAACTGGGTTACTATCGGCTGGGGTTGGGGTTAGATTGGGTGAAGCTGGTTCTCTGTCCATCGTAGTAGGGTACAATCTGCGAGAGTTTGGTTATGTGTGGTAGGGCTGTTCTTGTGCATGTACAACCGGGGTGCTATCTCCACCAAGAGGTAGCACTGTTTTATTTGAAGACCGTGTTTTTAGTCCGCTAGATACTGGCATCACCCGCTCCAATTCAAATGGCTGATAAACAGGAAACATAGTTGAATGTACAGACATTGTATGAGAGACAGATGCAATAGATAGTGTGGAAAAAAGATGGCATGAAATAGTTGACATGTATATTGTTTAACTGAAAAGGATAGCATGACATAATTTCACATATATGATGTCTATCTAAACTGGATAGCATAGCATAACATAACTCAAAGATATGATGAATAACTAAACAGGATCGCCTGACATAATTCACCTACATGTCATCTAAGTAATCAGGATCACATCATTTAATTCACATATATGATTTATATGCTAAAAAGAGGGCATTTGATATGATGTCTGAACTAAGAACATGGTGTTGAATATTGTGTATATGATGTCTAAACTATGCAATGCAAGACACCGTATGCATGATATGAGCAGTATAACCATGCCAAGTTAGAGCATACAACTGAGTGGGGGAATAGGACTGGTCATCTGTCTCTGAATCCATCTCTGAGGAGCTATCGGGACCCAACAAGAGATCTGCTTCGACAGGTAGCACTGTCTGCTCTGAAGGCCTTGTTTTCACTCCAGATTTTTCCATCTCCCACCCAAATGGCTGATTCACAGGAAGAGTAGTTTAATGTACAAACATTGTCGACAAATGGAAATGTAATGAAGAAAAGGATGGGCAAGATATCATTCAAATATATGATGCCTGGTTAAACAGGATGGCATTGCACATTTCACATATATTATGGCTGGCTAAAAGACATGAGACTGCATAATTCCCATATATGATATAGAAACTAAACAGGTGGCATTACAGAACATGTCTAAACTAAGCAGATGACATATATGATGTCAAAAGTAGGCACTGCAAGGCAACATATGCATGATATGACTAACATCATCATGCCAAGGTAGAGCAAACACCTTGGGGGGTAAATAGGAGTGGTCAGCGGCGTCTGAATCCGCCTCAGAACAGATATCTTCCTCTGGATTACAATCTGGAGAGGGGTGGGGAGGGTTTGCCATTGAACCCACCATGGAGCGATGTCTGCATGACATTGTATTGCCGCGCAAAACTCTTCTCTTTTTCTCTACATGTTCAGCATGACTGTGTACAATATCTGACATGCATACGAAAAAAATATGGTGAGATTATGTAAGGAGAGCATGCAGAAATTTAGAGTGATGGTAACAACCAGTGGATCGATGTTTTTCCGTTGAACCAAAATAGCCCTAATGGATCGACGTGAATGTATAGTAATAAGTGATGCAACAAGTGTACAACCTCTTTGCCGTAGCCGTGTCGACCTCAGCATCATTGGGTTGGTCGCTGAAGCAGTTGAGGCAGAGGTGGCTGTCGGAGGTGTGGAGGAAGATCTGAGGAATCTGTAGACGGCGTCCAGGGCACTGCTCTGTTGTGATGGATTGTTCTGTCGTTGGAGCAGCTCCGGTGAGCCGTAAGACGTCAAGGCTGAAGCAGCACAAGACAGACATCGTCAATCTCAAGTGGGATTCTAATAGCATCTCCAATAGATGATGTAAAATGGATGTAAAATTAACATCACCAAAAACCACCTGACTACAACAGATGAGGTAAAAACTGTTGACTCTGAACTTAACTGTCGAAACTGAAATTTACTGTGGAATCTGAATGCTACTGTCGAAACTGAACGCAATGGTAGCAGAGAGGCACTTGACATGTAGTTTAGGGAGGGCCTGCAGTTCATCTTCAACCTGCACCCCCCTGAGCCGCCAGCCACCACCGGCCGAACCGCCGGCCCCAGCGCCGCCTCGCCGCCCCGAAACAACTCGCCACCGCCGCCCCGGCCAGCCCTCTAGGCCCCCCGCCCCCACCCTGAACCCTAAGATAGATAGTGGGGTACCTCTCCGGCGAGCCCCCGTCCCCGCTGCGGGTGGTTCTTCCTTAACTCCGGCGAGCCCCCCAACCCCTGAAAATCGACTGACCCAAAAGTCGATTCAGTCGACTGAAGTGTGGCTTAATCGGAGCAGAGCAGCAGCACGAGCGAGGGGGAGAGCAGCAGCAGCAGCTGGGCGAGCGAGCGATCGAGCGAGAGCCGGAGCAGCAGCAGCAGATCCGGCTGGTATGGACGCCGCCGCCGAAGGGGCCTCGCACTGGGGGAGAGCCGCCGTGGAGATGTCGCCCGCGGCGCCGCTTCAAGGTAGCCGCTCCATGGGGGTGCGGGATGGAGCACCGTCGGCGCCGGGAGGTCGAGTTAAGGAGAAGGTGCGATGCGATGAGTGTACAACCTCTTTGGTGGCGCCGAGTAGGCCTCGGCTTCGTCCGAGGAGTCGGTGAGGATGCTGCGGTTCCGGTGGAGCAGGTAAGGCGGCGCTGTGGGGATGGAGCAGCCGTGATAGACGAGGTGATCGTCGAGTAGCTCCTTGGAGGTGGAGGATGGGGCGGCTGAACGGCGGGACGGCGAGATGGACGACGAATCCTTATCCGGGGAGGTGGACGAGGGACGTCGAGCTGTTGCGGTGGACGACATCGTCGGGGAAGAGGCTCCGGCTGGGCAGCGGTGACGTGGCGGACGGAGGAGGGTGGGGTTTCGCGGCTGGAGCGGAGAGGTTATGGCGGCCTGGGATTTCGAATGGCGAAAAGGGGTGATGGGAGGGGGTGAAGCATGACTTAGGAACGCGCTTGTCCAAAATGTAGGGTGTGTTACAAAAGTACCCCCCACCGATTTGAACTAGCGGCCCTTTCGGCTCAGGGTTAGAAGGGGATTTCGCGTGTCGGGATTTGGCAGCTGGAGGGAGTTTTCGCGCGCGTTGTAATTTCGGGATAGCAAGGCGCGGGTTGTGAAGGCGCCAGTTTTGGGAGCACGATATCTGAATTTTCGGGATATAACAAGACGCGGGTTGAATTTTAGGGACAAGCCTAACATGTAGTAATATTGTACTTGTACGTACCAAATCAATTCGCACTTCCCTCAACCAAAAAGAAAACGAAAAAAATAAAACTATTCACACCACACAAAGAGAGAGTCTTGCCCCGTTTTACTATACAAATGCTATTCAAAGCTACTCCCTCCTTCCATCTATATAGGGCCTAATGCGTTTTTCGATGCTAACTTTGACCAAATATTAGAGCAATGATATATGACATGCAACTTACACAAAGCACACCATTAAATTCGTCTGTGAAAGGTTCTTTCAATGATATAATTTTCACATTGTGCATGTCATGTACTATTAATCTTGTCAATAGTCAAAGGCGGTCTTAAAAATCTCATTACGCCCTATATAGATGGAAGGAGGGAGTATGAATCCATGTTATGTCCGATTAAATTTTTTCGCTTGCTGTATAATGCATGTAACCTACTCATACCAACATTTTAGTGCATTCCAAATGTCTATACTACCGCTGCAATTCGAACTAAATTTGAATTCGTTTCTCTATTTCAATAAGAATCTACAATCATGATTGTTGCCAACTTCAACCATCATAGTTTCCTTGCTATCCGCCAGATATAAATCAGACGGCCTATAATGCAGGATGGCAGGCACACCATCATCAACAACTCGTTTTTTTATAAGAGTAGAGATAAAATATATTAAATGTAGTATACCATGTTCATAACCACACCATGTGTATCACCGTTATATATATTCACACATCCGTCGGTTTGAAACACTATGATAAATTCTTCAAATATCCGAATTCGCTTTTTATAATGAAGTATATATGATCTCTATTCGTCTTTTACACCCACACAACCCTCTTATCTTTGTAGCTAGCGCTAACTTTCTCTTGTGCATGCACACGCCCGCATCCCTCTCACCCTCCCTCAGCATTCTCTAGCTCCATCGCGCAAATTCGTCTTTTCACTTTAGGTCGTTCACCCACGGTGTGTGTAGGCCCCCCAGCTCCTTCTTTACGGCACACATCGATCGATATGCCTCTCTAGCCAGGTGTGCCTAGCACAAACACAAGCTTCCCCTCTTCTCTTGTCACCGTCCATGCCTCACTCCCACCACTCTTTTCATCGTTCTCGTACTCGCACACTCCTCCCCCTCGATATAGTATGCCTCTCGTACCACCTCCTACATGCATCCCTCTCTCTCTATCCTTCTCCTCGTGCCTCATTTGCTTCTAACACACACATGCATGTATACCGATCGATCTCCCAACATATACCTAGATCGACTTTAACTACCCCCCATCGATCGACGTACCTCACAAGTTATGTCTCTCCTTTCTCTTACAAAGGGCGATTGATCTTCCTATGTAGTTACGTCTGCTTACCACAGCCACATCGTCCCCCCTCATCATTCGTGCATGCCTCCTGACCCGTCTCTCACACGCACGTGCACAGACAACAAGCAGCCATCTCCTCTCTTATTGATATTGCGGGCGTGCCCTCCGTTTGTCTAGCAAGCCTATCCCACCATTTGTTAGAAGCAACTCCACTACCACCCCCTCCAACACTCTAGCTCTGTCTCTCTCCCAACCTTATTCATCTCCTGCACATATGCATGGATGCCGATCGATCTCCCTTAATACATGAGGCAGATCGATCTCCTTAATACATGAGGTAGGCCTCTCTCCTCCTCCACACATATACCAGCCATTGTACCTCTATAGTTAATTGGGCCTCCCTCTTCCCCCACCACACACCGATAGTCGAGCGCTGCAGGTAGGTATCCATGCCACAGAGACAAACTGCACATGTCCCATCTCACGTTCCAGTAGGCCAACCACTCTATATCTTTGACGTGGGCACACACAAATTCGATGGCACTCTTTATCGATCGCGCGCGCACACACACACACATCATCCCTCTCTTCGATTCTATGGACACCTCAAGCCGATGATACCTCCACTCTCTTCTCGTGGATCGCCCCCTCTATATATATGTTATATCCAGGACTCTATTTCACACACATTGCATATGTTAAATTTTTTGATTGACCCCCCCCCACAAAAAAAACTCTCAAGAACCCACACACTATATCTCTCTAGGTTTGTATCTCTCTCACACAACCCCACGTAGGTGGTGTACGTATACAAGAAGAGAATAGGTGCACCGTGCACGTACTCACGCTTCGTGCCCAGCCACACCCGCGGGTACACGGTGGAGCTCATTTCTTTACGAAATGGCAGCCCACGTGCTAATTTGAACCTGTGTAGCGGTTGTTTACCTAGGGAGGTCGTGTACCACGCATGCACGAAACAAAGTTCGACTTGACGCGTTGCCGCGTTATTTTTAAATAAAGTTATAGCGCTCAATGGCACGTACACAGAATATAAAACGATTTTTATGGAGGAAAAGGTAGTCCGCTCTTCAGAGTATCTCACACAAGGCTCCGGTGGCCTCTCTCTCTCACCGTTGGTCACTGATCCGGCCGCATCCCGTCCGCCGGGGGAAAGGGAGTGCGGTGGCCTCTCTCTCTCTCACCGTTGGTCACTGATCCGGCCGCATCCCGTCCGCCGGGGGAAAGGGAGTGCGGTGGCCTCTCTCTCTCTCTCTCCACCGTTGGTCACTGATCCGGCCGCATCCCGTCCGCCGGGGGAAAGGGAGGAAGTGCATCGTTTCTCCGTTCGACGGCCGAGGCAGCACGTCCCGATCTGCGTACACGCCGTTCTCTCTGACCAAGCTCCGGCGCGGCAGGGCCTACGCCACCTGCTCGCAGATTCCCCGCCGCCGCTCACCTAGTTACATCCCGACGACCTCCAGGTATCCCCTCCGGCCTTGCTCCACTGCCTGTTCCCACGTCGCTGCATGTGGATCTTCCATAGTTCTTTGCCCAAAACATAGCTCGTCCGGCGTACTTTCCATATTGCATTCTCGTCCTCACACCGTTTTAGACAAACACAACCGTGTTGTTATCTTCCCTTAGGACAAGGAATATGCTTCTTTTTTGTCGTCGCATGTGTCATCAACTGTTATTGGCCAGTAATTGTTTCCTTTCTACCTCTTTTTTGCAAACAGGGCTATCCATTTCACGTCTTGCTATTGCGACCTTTTGGTGAACTGCACAAATCACTTTTTTCTTAAGAGTGTTTTGTGCAGTTGTACTAAAATGTCACACGGGAACGTCTCTACATTTCAGTGCGACTGCACAAAGGGAGATTGGTTTTGCTCTATCCTCCTCATCCAACTCCGAGCCTAATCTTCTCCAACTAGTTAGTCTTAAGAGAGACTGCAAAGGTGACCGGCTTCTATTTGTGTGTTTATTGTTTCATCAGCAGTCCTCTATTATCGTAATCACACTTGATATCTTTGGAACAGGGACGCTCAGCTCTATTTTAGTGGAACTGCACAAAATGATCGGAATGTTGCATGCTCCAGACAGCTACTTTTTCCCAACATGCCTTGTTGATTTAGACAGAGCTGGGGGGACGTTGCTGCCAATGAAAGCATGGATCAATTTTAATTTAACACCTTCTCACAACTTTGTCTTCAGTTGTGATGTAATTATTAGCTCTGATATGCTAATAATTGACATGCATTAGCAAGGAAGTTAGTTTTTTATTGTTTCCGAAAGAGCATCGATGGCAAGACACGCGAAACAAAAGCTGAAAGCTCACACCATTGTACAATTTCATGTCGCTGGAAAATTATTTGTATAGTACGTCAATTATGTAAACAAATGATGGAAGCTTGATAGCATTGCCAGAAGCCTCTTCATCATCCGGGTCCATGTGCCATGCACAAAATTATACTCCTTCATTCCTAAATATTTGTCTTTTTACAAATTTCAAACGGGCATATTTTAGAGTGTAGATTCACTCATTTTGCTTCGTATGTGTACTCCCTCCGTTCCTAAATATTCTATTCGTCTTAACAGAGATTTCAACAAGTGACTACATACGGAGCAAAATGAGTGAATCTACACTCTAAAATATGTCTATATACATCCGTATGTGCCAGTCCATTTGAAATCTCTAAAAAGACAAATATTTGAGTAGTCACTCGTTGAAATCTCTAGAAAGACAAATACTCCGGAGTATATTTAAGAACGAGGGGGTAGTGCACAACCGCATGGGAGACTCAGCATCTCTCTCTC
>NC_053028.1:667506206-667522648 GCF_003073215.2 Triticum urartu
GCATGGTCTCCGGATGGCAGTCTCCATGGGCATTCAACGCCTGCAGGTGCGTGGGGATTCAAACCTCGCAATATCCCAAATAAACGGAGATTTCGACACCAAGGATCCAAAAATGGCGGCCTATCGAAATGCCGTCCTAAAAATGTCAGCTCGGTTCGAGGGACTCGAATTTCACCATGTGGCTCGGGAAAACAATCAGGCGGCGGATATCCTCGCCCGCATCGGCGCAAAACGCGACGCAGTCCCCCCCAACATATTTCTGAAAAGGCTCTTCAAGCCATCCGTAGCATGGGAAGGGGACACCGGTAACAACAGTCCGGACCCGGCCAAAATACCCGATACCGAACTCTCTGACACAATCGGAGGCTCCGCCACCAAAATAACACCTTCAGCCCATGAAATAATGGCCATTATTGCCCCGTGGACAGAACCATTCCTGGCCTACCTAACTAGACAGGAACTTCCGGAGGACCAAAATGAGGCACGCTGCATAGTGCGGCGATCCAAGGCCTACAGGGTCCATGAGGGAGAATTATACAAGAAAAGCACTACCGGAGTCCTTCAAAGGTGCATCTCCGAAGAGGAAGGGCGGAATCTTTTGGCAGAAATTCACGCCGGACTCGGCGGTCATCACGCCGCAACCCGGGCTCTTGTAAGCAAGGCCTTCCGCACAGGATTCTATTGGCCAACAGCCCGGGCAGATGCACAGGACTTGGTCCAACGTTGCGCCGGTTGCCAGCTCTTTGCAAATCAAAGCCACATGCCACCCACCGCCCTCCAAACAATCCCCATTACATGGCCCTTTGCGGTCTGGGGGCTTGACATGGTTGGACCACTTAAAGGGGGAACCCACAAGAAAAAATACTTATTGGTCATGGTGGATAAATTCACCAAATGGATAGAGGCCAAACCGGTTAAAACAGCTGAATCCGGACCGGTGATAGATTTCATATCCGGTGTACACCGTTACGGCGTCCCCACACAGCCATCACTGATAACAGCACGAACTTCACGGTCGACGAGGTAAACTTGGTGCAGCAAAAATGGGCATCAAGCTCAATTGCTCAGTCTATCACCCATAAACCAACGGTCAATTCAAGCGAGAAAACGGTCTTATAATGAGCGGTATTAAACCTAGATTAGTGCATTCCTTAACGAAGTCTAACCCGCACTGGGTAGAGGAGCTCGACTCCATACTCCGGGGGCTGTGGACCACGCCGAATCATAGTACCGGATATACACCCTTCTTTATGGTGTATGGCGCATAGGCAGTCTTGCCCTGTGAAAAATTCATGACTCACCTAGAGTGCGCATGTACGAAGAAAGAGAAGCCGAGATCGATCGACAGGATAGTCTGGACACCTTGGAGGAGGAGCGCGACATAGCCAAAGCCTGTTCCGCAGTTTATCAGCAACAGGCTCGCAGATACCAAAGCAGAGAAGTACGGGCAAAACTTATAACATTGGCGAACTAGTTCTATGCCTGCCGGATAAGAAAAAGAACAAGCTCGAGCCCAAATGGGAAGGTCCCTTCATTCGACCAAGTTCTGACCGGTGGAGCGTACCGACTGCGGGATGCATCGACTAGTCGACTCGAGCCGAACCCATGGAACGCGGCCAGGCTCCGAAGATTCTATGCCTAGCACCGGACTCTATGTTAGTCCCCTCCCTTTGTCCATTTTTCACAAATACAGTATCTGTCTTGTTTTCCTTTCTTTCTTTCTTTTCTTATTTCTCTAGGCCTTCAAGGGTCACCTTGTGCCTTGTTTGCACATTACAGATGCGCTAGCCGCACTCTTCATACCTGGGGGCTTCTTTCATAGAAGCTTAATTTATTTATCCGGGCTTCATGCCCAACACATGTGTTATACTTCCGCATGTACCTTTTTTCACCATTATATGCATCGATATGACTTAAGTTTTGGCCAAGCTGGGTTGCCTGGCTCTTGTATTTATGCCCTACGTTCCTGTTAATTCGGCTAGGGCATAAGGGGAGCACCTCTGCGATTGTTACCGCCGGGTCAGCCGGATGTGTACCTCAGACTAGGTGAAGCCGAAAGCTAGCGTTCTTAAGGGAATACTCGGTCGGTGAACAAAAGATGACTCTTATTTTTCATATTTTCCCCTAGATGTTTTTCCTGTGTTTCCTGCCGCAGTCCGGACATGCACTTTAGGGCATGCTTGCCCAGGGAAAGGAACCCTTAATGGAACTATTCTCCCTGGAAGATGTTTCTTACTACCCATGTAATATAACATAACTAGTTGGGCACTTGTCTGATAAAGCACTAATGACCCCTACGCCTTGTCTCCACGCATACCCCGGTTCTTATATAACTGAGCGGGTATTCGGATACACTCTGGACTATTGGGCCCGGAGGCTGAAGCGAAAAGGTCCGCAACAACAAATGATCTACAATCTGGCTAGAAGGCATTATACATGTCACTTCAATTACATAGTCATGCAGACTGACTAAATTCTTCTTCTATACCATCCAACAGGCGGTCTAGCTTACAATCCTATTGGGAATACTTTGCGGCTAATTCTACTTTCCCATAAACTAAGCTAATGGGAATCTCTTTTCCGTCGGGCCCCACAGGTCCGACCTCGGCCATGTGATTTGGGTCTGCTTTGGTATACCGCGTCTTCACCATGGCCTAGGCTTCTCTGGCACCCTATCGGTAGGCTGATATCTTCCATAATCGGAAGCGCCGCCGCGCTCCTTTGAGCTTCTCCGCAAGCTCCGCAACACCCTCTGGCAGGGAGACGGACGGCCACAAGGCCTGGGCAACACCCTGCATCACCTGCCGAACTTGTTCGTGCAGATGTGACAGCTCAGATAGAAGATCACCCGCAGACACGGGCATTTCCTTCGCGGGACGACCCGTCAGCATACCTACAGACATAACGCTGTTAGTCGGCTTCTTTGCTGAATACCTTTAAAGGATTTGTTCAAGCACTTACTAAAAATGCCACGTCGAAGCCTCTTATTCTCCTTCACGGAGTCTGCAAGCTGGCCCCGAACGTCTTTTAGTTCCACGTTTAGCCTTATATTGGCATCTTGGAGATTGTTTTTCTCCCGCCTAACCTCAGTCAGCACACGTTTGCCAGCTTCTAGCTGCCGCATAACATGCTGGTCCCCCGGATTTTCTCCGGATTCATCTGCAAAATCCATTGTTAGATCTGCAGCCACGCCGCGCACTATATGGTAACCATCATTCTTTAAAATGTTACCAACGGGAGGTTTTTTCTGTTCCTGCAATGCGGCAATAGCGGCCCGCAGTTGGGTCTGTTGGGGAACGTTGCAGAAAACAAAAATTTCCTACGGTTTCACCAAGATCCATCTAGGAGTTCATCTAGCAACGAGTGATTGGATTGCATCTACATACCTTTGTAGATCACGCGCGGAAGCGTTCAAAGAACGGGGATGAGGAAGTCGTACTCGACGTGATCCAAATCACCGGAGATCCTAGCGCCGAACGGACGGCACCTCCGCGTTCAACACACGTACGGTCAGCTGACGTCTCCTCCTTCTTGATCCAGCAAGGGGAAGGAGAGGTTGAGGAAGATGGCTCCAGCAGCAGCACGACGGCGTGGTGGTGGTGGAGCTGCAGTACTCCGTCAGGGCTTCGCCAAGCTCTATGGAGGAGGAGGAGGTGTTGGAGAGGGAGAGGGAGGCACCAAAGGCGTGGGTGAGAGGCCCTCCTTCCCCCCCACTATATATAGGGAGCCTAGGGGGCCGGCCCTAGGAGATGCAATCTCCTAGGGGGGCGGCGGCCAAGGGGTGGGGGGCTTGCCCCCCAAGCAAGGGGGCGCCCCCTTTAGGGTTTCCCTACCCTAGGCGCATGGGCCCTAGGGGAAAGTGGCGCCCCAGCCCACTTTGGGCTGGATCCCTTCCCACTTCAGCCCATGGGGCCCTCCGGGATAGGTGGCCCCACCCGGTGGACCCCCGGGACCCTTCCGGTGGTCCCGGTACAATACCGGTGACCCCGAAACTTGTCCCGATGGCCGAAATAGCACTTCCTATATATAATTCTTTACCTCCGGACCATTCCGGAACTCCTCGTGACGTCCGGGATCTCATCCGGGACTCCGAACAACATTCGGGTTACTGCATATACATATCCCTACAACCCTAGCGTCACCGAACCTTAAGTGTGTAGACCCTACGGGTTCGGGAGTCATGTAGACATGACCGAGACGACTCTCCGGTCAATAACCAACAGCGGGATCTGGATACCCATGTTGGCTCCCACATGCTCCATGATGATCTCATCGGATGAACCACGATGTCGAGGATTCAAGCAACCCTGTATACAATTCCCTTTGTCAATCGGTATGTTACTTGCCCGAGATTCGATCGTTGGTATCCCAATACCTCGTTCAATCTCGTTACCGGCAAGTCACTTTACTCGTACCGTAATGCATGATCCCGTGACCAGACACTTGGTCACTTTGAGCTCATTATGATGATGCATTACCGAGTGGGCCCAGTGATACCTCTCCGTCATACGGAGTGACAAATCCCAGTCTTGATCCATGTCAACCCAACAGACACTTTCGGAGATACTCGTAGTATACCTTTATAGTCACCCAGTTACGTTGTGACGTTTGGTACACCCAAAGCACTCCTACGGTATCCGGGAGTTACACGATCTCATGGTCTAAGGAAAAGATACTTGACATTGGAAAACTCTAGCAAACGAACTATACGATCTTGTGCTATGTTTAGGATTGGGTCTTGTCCATCACATCATTCTCCTAATGATGTGATCTCGTTATCAATGACATCCAATGTCCATAGTCAGGAAACCATGACTATCTGTTGATCAACGAGCTAGTCAACTAGAGGCTTACTAGGGACATGTTGGTGTCTATGTATTCACACATGTATTACGATTTCCGGATAACACAATTATAGCATGAATAAAAGACAATTATCATGAACAAGGAAATATAATAACCTTTTTATTGCCTCTAGGGCATATTTCCAACAGTCTCCCACTTGCACTAGAGTCAATAATCTAGTTACATTGTGATGAATCGAACACCCATAGAGTTCTGGTGTTGATCATGTTTTGCTCTAGGGAGAGGTTTAGTCAACGGATCTGCGACATTCAGGTCCGTATGCACTTTACAAATATCTATGTCTCCATTTTGAACACTTTCACGAATGGAGTTGAAGCGACGCTTGATGTGCCTGTCTTCTTGTGAAACCTGGGCTCCTTGGCAAGTGCAATAGCTCCAGTGTTGTCACAGAAGAGCTTGATCGGCCCCGACGCATTGGGTATGACTCCTAGGTCGGTGATGAACTCCTTCACCCAAATTGCTTCATGCGCTGCCTCCGAGGCTGCCATGTACTCCGCTTCACATGTAGATCCCGCCACGACGCTCTGCTTGCAACTGCACCAGCTTACTGCCCCACCATTCAAAATATACATGTATCCGGTTTGTGACTTAGAGTCATCCAGATCTGTGTCGAAGCTAGCGTCGACGTAACCCTTTTACGACGAGCTCTTCGTCACCTCCATAAACGAGAAACATTTCCTTAGTCCTTTTCAGGTACTTCAGGATATTCTTGACCGCTGTCCAGTGTTCCTTGCCGGGATTACTTTGGTACCTTCCTACCAAACTTACGGCAAGGTTTACATCAGGTCTGGTACACAGCATGGCATACATAATAGAACCTATGGCTGAGGCATAGGGGATGACACTCATCTCTTCTATATCTTCTGCCGTGGTCGGACATTGAGCTGAGCTCAATTTCACACCTTGCAACACAGGCAAGAACCCCTTCTTAGACTGATCCATATTGAACTTCTTCAATATCTTATCAAGGTATGTGCTTTGTGAAAGACCTATGAGGCGTCTTGATCTATCTCTGTAGATCTTGATGCCTAATATATAAGCAGCTTCTCCAAGGTCCTTCATTGAAAAACTCTTATTCAAGTAGGCCTTAATGCTGTCCAAAGAGTTCTATATCATTTCCCATCAAAAGTATGTCATCTACATATAATATGAGAAATGCTACAGAGCTCCCACTCACTTTCTTGTAAATGCAGGCTTCTCCATAAGTCTGCATAAACCCAAACGCTTTGATCATCTCATCAAAGCGAATGTTCCAACTCCGAGATGCTTGCACCAGCCCATAAATCGAGCGTTGGAGCTTGCACACCTTGTCAGCATTCTTAGGATCGACAAAACCTTCGGCTGCATCATATACAATTCTTCCTTAAGGAAACCATTAAGGAATGCCGTTTTGACGTCCATTTGCCATATCTCATAATCATAGAATGCGGCAATTGCTAACATGATTCGGACGGACTTAGCTTCGCTACCGGTGAGAAAGTCTCATCGTAGTCAACCCCTTGAACTTGTCGATAACCCTTAGCGACAAGCCGAGCTTTATAGATGGTCACATTACCATCCGCGTCTGTCTTCTTCTTAAAGATCCATTTATTTTCTATGGCTCGCCGCTCTAACGGGCAAGTCAGTCAAAGTCCATACTTCGTTTTCATACATGGATCCTATCTCGGATTTCATGGCTTCCAGCCATTTGTCGGAATCCGGGCCCGCCATCGCTTCTTCATAGTTCGAAGGTTCACCGTTGTCTAACAACATGATTTCCAAGACAGGGTTGCCGTACCACTCTGGTGCGGAACGTGTCCTTGTGGACCTACGAAGTTCAGTAGCAACTTGATCTGAAGTTTCATGATCATCATCATTAACTTCCTCTCTAGTCGGTGCAGGCACCTCAGGAACATTTTCTTGAGTTGCGCCATTTTCCGATTCAAGAGGTAATACTTCATCAAGTTCTACTTTCCTCCCACTTACTTCTTTCGAGAGAAACTCTTTCTCTAGAAAGGACCCATTCTTGGCAACAAAGATCTTGCCTTCGGATCTGAGGTAGAAGGTATACCCAATAGTTTCTTTAGGGTATCCTATGAAGACGCATTTTTCCGATTTGGGTTCGAGCTTTTCAGGTTGAAGTTTCTTGACATAAGCACCGCATCCCCAAACTTTTAGAAACGACAGCTTAGGTTTCTTCCCAAACCATAATTCATACGGTGTCGTCTTAAAGGATTTCGACGAAGCCCTATTTAAAGTGAATGCGGCAGTCTCTAAAGCATAACCCCAAAAAGATAGCGGTAAATCAGCAAGAGACATCATAGATCGCACCATATCTAATAGAGTGCAATTACGACGTTCGGACACACCATTACGCTGAGGTGTTCTAGGCGGCGTGAGTTGTGAAACTATTCCACATTTTCTTAAGTGTGTGCCAAACTTGTGACTCAAGTATTCTCCTCCACGATCTGATCGCAGGAACTTGATTTTCCTGTCACGTTGATTCTCAACCTCACTCTGAAATTCCTTGAACTTTTCAAAGGTCTCAGACTTGTGTTTCATTAAGTAGACATACCCATATCTACAAGTCATCAGTGAGGGTGAGAACATAACGATAGCCACCGCGAGCCTCAACACTCATTGGACCGCACACATCAGTATGTATGATTTCCAATAAGTTGGTTGCTCGCTCCATTGTTCTGAGAACGGAGTCTTGGTCATTTTACCCATGAGGCATGGTTCGCACGTGTCAAATGATTCGTAATCAAGAGACTCTAAAAGTCCATCTGCATGGAGCTTCTTCATGCGTTTGACACCTATGTGAACCAAGGCTGCAAGTGACAAGTTATGGAGCTTCTTCATGCGTTTGACACCTATGTGACCAAGGCGGCAGTGCCACAAGTATGTGGGACTATCATTATCAATCTTACATCTTTTGGTACTCACACTATGAACATGTGTAGCATTACGCTCGAGATTCATTAAGAATAAACCATTCACCATCGGAGCATGACCATAAAACATATCTCTCATATAAATAGAACAACCATTATTCTCGGATTTAAATGAGTAGCCATCTCGAATTAAACGAGATCCTGATACAATGTTCATGCTCAAACTTGGCACTAAATAACAATTATTGAGGTTCAAAACTAATCCCGTAGGTAAATGTAGAGGTAGCGTGCCGACGGCGATCACATCGACCTTGGAACCATTCCCGACGCGCATCGTCACCTCGTCCTTCGCCAGTCTCCGCTTATTCCGCAGCTCCTGCTTTGAGTTACAAATGTGAGCAACTGCACCGGTATCAAATACCCAGGAGCTACTACGAGTACTGGTAAGGTACACATCAATTACATGTATATCACATATACCTTTCGTTTTGCCGGCCTTCTTGTCCGCTAAGTATTTGGGGCAGTTCCGCTTCCAGTGACCACTTTCCTTGCAATAAAAGCACTCAGTCTCGGGCTTGGGTCCATTCTTTGGCTTCTTCCCGGCAGCTTGCTTGCCGGGCGCGGCAACTCCCTTGCCGTCCTTCTTGAAGGTTTTCTTACCCTTGCCTTTCTTGAACTTAGTGGTTTTATTCACCATCAACACTTGATGTTCCTTTTTGACTTCTACCTCTGCTGATTTCAGCATTGCAAATACTTCAGGAATGGTCTTTTCCATCCCCTGCATATTGAAGTTCATCACAAAGCTCTTGTAGCTCGGTGGAAGCGACTGAAGGATTCTGTCAATGACCGCGTCATCCGGGAGATTAACTCCCAGCTGAGTCAAGCGGTTATGCAACCCAGACATTGAGTATGTGCTCACTGACAGAACTATTTTCCTCCATCTTACAGCTGAAGAACTTGTCGGAGACTTCATATCTCTCGACCCGGGCATGAGCTTGGAAAACCATTTTCAGCTCTTCGAACATCTCATATGCTCCGTGTCTCTCAAAACGCTTTTGGAGCCCCGGCTCTAAGCTGTAAAGCATGCCGCACTGAACGAGGGAGTAGTCATCGGTACGTGCCTGCCAAGCGTTCATAACGTCTTGTTCTGCAGGGAGAACAGGTGCGTCACCCAGCGGGGCTTGTAGGACATAATCTTTCTTGGCAGCTATGAGGATGATCCTCAGGTTCTGGACCCAGTCCGTGTAGTTGCTGCCATCGTCTTTCAGCTTGGTTTTCTCTAGGAACGCGTTGAAGTTGAGGACTACGTTGGCCATTTGATCTACAAGACATATTGTAAATATTTTAGACTAAGTTCATGATAATTAAGTTCATCTAATCAAATTTATTCAATGAACCCCCACTTAGATAGACATCCCTCCTGTCATCTAAGTATAACATGATCCGAGTTAACTAGGCCGTGTCCGATCATCACGTGAGACGGACTAGTCAACATCGGTGAACATCTTCATGTTGATCGTATCTTCTATACGACTCATGCTCGACCTTTCGGTCTTCTGTGTTCCGAGGCCATGTCTGTACATGCTAGGCTCGTCAAGTCAACCTAAGTGTTTGCATGTGTAAATCTGTCTTACACCCGTTGTATGTGAACGTTAGAATCTATCACACCCGATCATCACGTGGTGCTTCGAAACAACGAACTGTCGCAACGGTGCACAGTTAGGGGGAACACTTACTTGAAATTATTATGAGAGATCATCTTATTTACTACCATCGTTCTAAGTAAACAAGATGAAAAAACATGATAAACATCACATGCAATCAAATAATAATAGTGACATGATATGGCCAATATCACATAGCTCCTTTGATCTCCATCTTGGGGCTCCATGATCATCTTGTCACCGGCATGACACCATGATCTCCATCATCATGATCTCCATCATCGTGTCTCCATGAAGTTGCTCGCCAACTATTACTTCTACTACTATGGCTAACACGTTTAGCAATAAAGTAAAGTAATTTACATGGCGTTTCTCAATGACACGCAGGTCATACAAAAAAAAAAGACAACTCCTATGGCTCCTGCCGGTTGTCATACTCATCGACATGCAAGTCGTGATTCCTATTACAATAGCATGAACATCTCATACATCACATATATATCATTCATCATTCATCACAACCTTGGCCATATCACATCACAAAACACTTGCTGCAAAAACAAGTTAGACGTCCTCTAATTGTTGTTGCAAGTTTTACGTGGCTGAATTAGGGTTCTAGCAAGAACGTCTTCTTACCTACGTTAAAGCCACAACGTGATTTGTCAACTTCTATTTACCCTTCATAAGGACCCTTTTCATCAAATCCGCTCCAACTAAAGTGGGAGAGACAGACACCCGCCAGCCACCTTATGCAACTAGTGCATGCTAGTCGTGGAACCGGTCTCACGTAAGCGTACGTGTAAGGTTGGTCCGGGCCGCTTCATCCCACAATACCGCTGAAGCAAGAAAAGACTAGTAGCGGCAAGAAAGTTGACAAATCTACGCCCACAACTAATTGTGTTCTACTCGCGCAAGAAGAACTACGCATAGACCTAGCTCATGATGCCACTGTTGGGGAACGTTGCAGAAAACAAAAAATTTCCTACTCGTTTCACCAAGATCTATCTAGGAGTTCATCTAGCAACAAGTCATCAGATGCATCTACATACCTTGTAGATCACGTGCGGAAGCGTTCAAAGAACGGTGATGATGTAGTCGTACACGACGTGATCCAAATCACCGATGACCAAGCGCCGAACGGACGGCACCTCCGCGTTCAACACACGTACGGGATGGGAGACGTCTCCTCCTTCTTGATCCAGTAAGGGGGAAGGAGAGGTTGATGAAGATCCAGCAGCACGACGGCGTGGTGGTGGATGCAGGGCGTCACAGTACCAGGGCTTCGCCTATACTGCGAGAGAGAGCGAGGTAACTAGGACAGACACCGTTCGTTGCCGTGCTAGTATGTTCAATCTTACCACACGTACGTCGTCCAAGCGGTAAGCTATGCTTTCTCTCTTACATTCTTCTGCATGACTCGAGCAAGAGGGAGGCGTAGAATGAGGACTCTCCGGATGACCAAATAAGGATGGTCCTTGTGAGGCAGCTGTAGCAGGGCACGAACGAATGCATGGGGTTGACAATGGAGTAGCTGACAGTGTAGCGTGGCGACGTCTAATAGAAGGAGGTAATGGCACGTGGAGCGGTAATCATTGTCGACGCCAAAAGCTACATAAGTGTCGAGATGGCCAAGTTGTTGGAGTGTTGTATACGAGAGAACGGAATCGAGAACGTAGGAGATTCGTGTGCAGTCCCGTGATGATGGAGAGGTATGCGACTGGGTAAGGCCCTACGTCGTAATGAACAGTCACAGTTATGAACCGGCTGCAATTAAGCTAGACCCGGTAAAAAGTGCCTCCTGGGGTCAGCGTGGATACACTGACATATTACGGTAGCGAGTAACAGTAGGAGGCAGGGTGCCGGTCACATTGAGATCCTAGAGAAGTAATGCGAAAAAAATTGTAATCGGGGTTGCTTCTCGACAGGTCCGTCGAGTGCGGAGTCCATGGTTGCATGCCGCGATGATCAGGACCGAGGAGTCACTCTTCCGTGGCACGCCAATAAGGCAGCCTATGGGCACAGTGATCCCGCTGTTGGTTTTACCTTCGCACTTTAAGCGACGGTCAGAGCTTTCACTGCGATCTCGTGTCTTGATTCTCACCTGGCGTGCATGTGGCCTTCTATCGCAGTGGGCTGGTTGCTCCCCGACTATCGGCCATACTAGTAGGGTCTAGCCCAACAGGCAACTTAACACGGATCTGGTGACCTGCATAAGCCTTATATAGAGTGGATCCATGCTACTGCAAGTAACCCGAGGGCAGGTGGTGTTCCGGCAGTGCCCGGATGCCGAGAACCTCCGGTGGAGACGTCACGAAGGGTTCCGGATGAGTCCGGAGGTAAAGCAAACTATATATAGGAAGTGCTATTTTCGGCGGCGCGACTCCCGGGACTTCCAGGTAGGTGTTTTCCCCGGCGTAACGAGAGACCGGGTCACCCCAGACACACGTTATCCCTGACCAGGGACGGCCGAGAAATTGCAAACTTCTAGAGTATAAGATTGCTTTAGCTCCGGAAAGCGGTCCCATACCGTTCGTGGAGCACCTCTGCCCTCTGTGAGGTCGGGCGCCGACATGGGCTGTAGGGGTGTGCGACCTCTTGTGCCTCACAATTGAGGCAAGGGGGACACTCAGCCCAGAAGAGGAACCATGCCGCCAGGAGTATACAACAAGAAAGGTAAGAGCGGGGTTACTTGCATATATCACTATCCCTAATACGAAGGGGAGGCCAACTGAGCAGAACCGCTCACCGAAAGCTTGTGCCATTGGGGAAGGGATGTGTAGACCCTACGGGGTTCATTGCGGCAAAGACACTGCGCTAGACATGTCAGCCGATTGGACCTGCCGCCCGCTCTCCGGAGTGCAATAACACACATTAGCATCCAAATCCTAGGGGATCATGGTACGCACAGGCGTCCCACTCCCCTCGCGCTCCCCACATGGCTCTCTCAGGACTTGATCCCTCACTCGGAATGAAAAATCACGATAGTTCGAAGGATTCAAGCAAGCTCCCGGCGGTATAGCGGAAATGAAAGTGGCCCCTTCTCACACTTCTTAGCTCAACTCGGTTATTGTCGTAGTAGCACTTGCCCGAAGATTCCGATCTCTCTCGCTCTGCATCTCCCCTACATCAACACACATCCTCTGCTTCAACCTCTCACGTATAGATACGCCTTGGCGGACAAGACGTCCACTGTACTCCGATAGTACCACTAAACTAGCTATCCTGATTCGAGCACACGTGCACAAAGGACCGACTTTCGGTCACGCTTTGAGCTACTTCACAATGATGATGTATTAATCGCAAGCCATCTTCGACTGTCAGCGGCTGCCACTTCACCACGCCTGATTTAGCCCTCTGCACTCACAAGTAAGCATGAGAGGGAGGTGAACAAACGAATTACGCTGCGACCCCAGGTTCTTGACTGCGTTGGTTGCAACCCAGACAGACACTGTGCTTCGGAGATACCCTGTTACGGTATACCTTTATAGTCACCCAGTTACGTTGTGAGTTTGGTACACAAAGCACTCATACGGTATCCGCGCGGGAGTTATACCACGATCTCGATGGTGCTAAGGAAAAGATCACGTCGAGGAAAGATGAATCAGCCCTTTCGTGAGTCTGGAAGAAACTCTCATGCACAAAGCGGATGTATCTAGAATGTCACGAGATCCGTTTCACTTTACCTGGTCTGACGTATGAGTAGGGTGTATGAGTCCATTCACCATCATTCTCTCTAATAGAGTGTGATGTGCCATCGTGTCATGCGAATGGACAATCTCCATACAATGGTCACATATAAGTCAGAGAAATCCTATTGACTTCGTTTTGTATTCCATGCAAACGAGCTAATTCCCGTCAACATGCGAGTAGTTGCTTACTTACGCTGACAGTGTGTTTGGTGGTCTATTGAGAGTCTTCCACAGCGCACATGTATTATTAACGATTCTCGCGAAAGACCCACAATTGAATAGTCGCATGCACATACATGAGCAAGAGCAATTTATGCGATGGTAACCCAATGCGAGAACGACGTATACCAGGTATGTTCTCGACTGCATGTTATAGTTTTTGCCCGAGGCATAGCGCGAACAGTCGCGCGAGCGCAGCGAGGAGGTCACTGACATTCGAGTCTATGTTGTACATTTAGTGATGAATCCTCGAACACCTGTATACAAGTAAGGAATTTCGTGGTGCGTTAGGTGATCCGCTCCGAGGGTCTGAATGTTTTGTCACTCGTATATGGGCAGAGCGTTCTTGGGTCACATGATGTCGTCTGGCGTACGATCACAGGAGGACTGTATGCTGGTTATGCTTACAGATACTATTCTATATTGTACTCTCATACATTGCGCGAGAGTTGACGTTATCTATCCGACAGATAGGAGGATCTGACAGCACGCGATTCGTACTCGTGCCTGGGCCTTACTGGAGAAGTAGAAACGTCGGGGAGCTCTCTCTCGCATGCATTTATGCTCCTCACTGAGTGTCCAGCGAGGAATGACGCTCTCGCATTGGGCGCCGACGCATCTTGGTCAGAGTCATCGGCGTAGAGCGTCCTCCGCTGGAGACCGTTAGTAAAAAACGATGATAGAGGTTAATATAGGTAGTGCAGCGGGGGCGCGGTTGCCTGCAGTGTAATTGGATCGGCGTAGCATTTAGTTATTGTGGTATAAGTCCTTATTAGGTTGTCCGTAACCCCTGTTTCATGCGTAGATGGCGGTCAACTTCCACGAGTTCAGTGCCCTTCCCTTAGCTCACGGTGCTGTTCCTATTGAGTTCAGTCCCACTCCTGCACCTCTCAGCTTTGCCGCCCTCCTTGGCGACATATGGCGTAGTATTTATCCCCTCGGAGATCCACCTCATTATCAAGTATTCCAGTTTTCTGCTGGAGGAAGAATTCGGGACTATGTTGCTCATGTCCATCTGTCAGCCCCGATTCTTGTCGGTAAGCGCACCTATAGTTTCCACGGTGGTTACAGCGCTACTCCTGAGCGTGTCGTTCAGCTTGCCGCATGGCAGGAGTCACCGGTCTTCGTCATCAAGAGAGCATGGTGCAAGAGAACCGTGCTTATCAATATTATCCCACCATCGTCGAGAATCCTAGGCGGATCCAATTTCCCTCCGTCAACCCTCAAGATGACCCGGCTATCCTCGCCATGTCTCGTTACATGACGGCCAAGTGTCTTCTTATTTCTGAGTTAGTCCGAGACGCCATTCGAGCCAGGAGATTTCTTGGTGTCGCTATACCTCAGTCTCCGCTAGCTTCTCTAGATCGCCCACCTTGTCCGTTCGGAGTTTCAGAGTTAGCGGTTCCACTCCCTACTCCCTTAGCTTCCTCGTTAGTTCGCGAGCATTTGCTCAAGCGTAGGGTGTAGTCCTTCGTGTAGCACTTGTGCATCTGCTGTAGTATCATGCTTGTGTGTGCCTGTGTGGAGCAGCTTTGTAGCTTGTTTGCTGTGTGCTTTGTTGCAATAAATTGATTTCTGGTGCTTCTTTGTTTTGAATCCTCGGTGTTACCCCCTTATGGAAATTATTCCTCGACCGACACCGGATCAGAAGGAGCCGTAAGCAGTACAGATATACACCAAGAAATTCAGTTAAAAGCAATGAGGTTTTCAGCCGACAGCATTGTATTGCAGACATCCGTCCGGATACAAATTGTATTTTGATCAGACTTTCAGCAACAAGTACCTGTCAGAGATACTTTTATCGTAGAAATGAGTAAACCAGTGAGAGAACAAAATTGGATCAATAGTGCATTTCAAGTCAAAGGTATGGCTATGCACAACGATTGAATGTGCCATAAGTCACAATTAAAACACTGCGACACCCAGAGTTCAGTCCAAATGCATGACGAATTCAGTAAGGATAGTCAAACAATTCTTGTCATATAAGTAATCAGCTGCCGGACTGACCAAAATATATATATGTCATTCCCTTCACCAAGAAAATCAGTCTCGTCCTTCTCCACAATTTATTGATGAAGTGTACAAAGATAAGGTTCCCAGTCTGCATTGGTAGGGAATGAATGGATTCCCATACCAGATATTCAGTCTTCTCGATAAAATACTGCAAAAGCTTCTGGCATAAGGTACCGAGTCTTCCCTAGCAAAGTCTTTAAGGGGGAAAGCTTATGAGGTACGGTATCTTGTTTTTCCTCAATAAGATATCCACCGAAGGCTTCGAGCGCAGGACACCCAGTCTTCCTCAGCACAATACCCTGGTGGTTCCTAAACGCAAGCCGCCCAATATTCTTCAGTACGACACTAGTACAAGACATTAAATTATGAATTGTCAGCATATGCTAGTGTTTTCCAAGTGGAAGATCTGCAACAGTTGGTCTGAAACAAAAATCGGTCGGTGGTATGCCTCGAAAATTAGATATTAGTTCATTCAGTATGCTGCCAAGTCCATGCAAGTCTCTCGCACAAGGAAGAATTCACGGTACACATCCGACAACCTCACTGATTATTCAAGAAACAAAAACCAGTGGGTGATTCCATAATCAACAATTCTAGAAGGAAAGACAACATTGAGACAATAGTATGGCAGTGATTATCAAGATCAGTCCCGCACATCCAACAATATGATGTTATTAACACTATCACGTTCTGGCATAATCCACAACAGTATTGAGATCTGTATAACCACACGTGAGCCGGAGAAATATACCGAGGCTCAAAACATGAACCAGACCAAGGAATGATTGCCAGATATTGTACGTAACAGTATTCAGGGCCGCGAAAATAATCAAGGATATATAAGGCCCCATTCTTTCAGTTGAGGATCTAGATGGAGAAAGTAATAATGAAAGAGCAAGACCAACAATACAGGTATGCTGGTTATTATGTGAAAAATGTGGATGCCCAAGACTGTCTTATTCCATGGCAAACCCAAGAGGTATACTCCATTGTGGTAAGGACCTCATAGCGAGGCAACCAGCTCAGTCCACAGTATCCACAGAACTGTCAGCATTGAATACCCGAGTCTGTCTAGTCAGACTCATGGACAACCCAATATATTGACCAGGTCGACACGG
>NC_053028.1:667523648-667540559 GCF_003073215.2 Triticum urartu
TTGGAATAAACGCTTTGATAGTGTGATCAAAGCATTTGGTTTTATACAGACCTTTGGAGAAGCCTGTATTTACAAGAAAGTGAGTGGGAGCTCTGTAGCATTTCTGATATTATATGTGGATGACATATTACTGATTGGAAATGATATAGAATTTCTGGATAGCATAAAGGGATACTTGAATAAGAGTTTTTCAATGAAAGACCTCGGTAAAACTGCTTACATATTAGGCATAACGATCTATAGAGATAGATCAAGACGCTTAATTGGACTTTCACAAAGCACATACCTTGACAAGATTTTGAAGAAGTTCAAAATGGATCAAGCAAAGAAAGGGTTCTTGCCTGTGTTACAAGGTGTGAAGTTGAGTCAGACTCAATGCCCGACCACTGCAGAAGATAGAGAGAAAATGAAAGATGTTCCCTATGCGTCAGCCATAGGCTCTATCATGTATGCAATGCTGTGTACCAGACCTGATGTGTGCCTTGCTATAAGTCTAGCAGGGAGGTACCAAAGTAATCCAGGAGTGGATCACTGGACAACGGTCAAGAACATCCTGAAATACCTGAAAAGGACTAAGGATATGTTTCTCGTATATGGAGGTGACAAAGAGCTCATCGTAAACGGTTACGTTGATGCAAGCTTTGACACTGATCTGGACGATTCAAAATCGCAAACCGGATACGTGTTTACATTAAACGGTGGAGCTGTCAGTTGGTGCAGTTCTAAACAGAGCGTCGTGGAGGGATCTACGTGTGAAGCGGAATACATAGCTGCTTCGGAAGGAGCGAATGAAGGAGTCTGGATGAAGGAGTTCATATCCGATCTAGGTGTCATACCTAGTGCATCGGGTTCAATGAAAATCTTTTGTGACAATACTGGTGCAATTGCCTTGGCAAAGGAATCCAGATTTCACAAGAGAACCAAGCACATCAAGAGACGCTTCATTTCCATCCGGGATCTAGTCTAGGTGGGAGACATAGAGATTTTCAAGATACATATGGATCTGAATGTAGCAGACCCGTTGACTAAGCCTCTTCCACGAGCAAAACATGATCAGCACCAAGGCTCCATGGGTGTTAGAATCATTACTGTGTAATCTAGATTATTGACTCTAGTGCAAGTGGGAGAGTGAAGGAAATATGCCCTAGAGGCAATAATAAAGTTATTATTTATTTCCTTACATATCATGATAAAAGTTTATTATTCATGCTAAAATTGTATTAACCGGAAACATAATACATGTGTGAATACATAGACAAACAGAGTGTCACTAGTATGCCTCTACTAGACTAGCTTGTTAATCAAAGATGGTTATGTTTCCTAACCATGGACAAAGAGTTGTCATTTGATTAACAGGATCACATCATTAGATGAATGATCTGATTGACATGACCCATTCCATTAGCTTAGCACCCGATCGTTTAGTATGTTGCTATTGCTTTCTTCATGACTTATACATGTTCCTATGACTATGAGATTATGCAACTCCCGTTTGCCGGAGGAACACTTTGTGTGCTACCAAACGTCACAACGTAACTGGGTGATTATAAAGGAGCTCTACAGGTGTCTCCAAAGGTACATGTTGGGGTTGGCGTATTTCGATATTAGGATTTGTCACTCCGATTGTCGGAGAGGTATCTCTGGGCCCTCTCGGTAATGCACATCACATAAGCCTTGCAAGCATTGCAACTAATGAGTTAGTTGTGAGATGATGTATTACGGAACGAGTAAAGAGACTTGCCGGTAACGAGATTGAACTAGGTATTGAGATACCGACGATCGAATCTCGGGCAAGTAACATACCGATGACAAAGGGAACAATGTATGTTGTTATGCGGCCTGACCGATAAAGATCTTCGTAGAATATGTAGGAGCCAATATGAGCATCCAGGTTCCGCTATTGGTTATTGACCGGAGACGTGTCTCGGTCATGTCTACATTGTTCTCGAACCCGTAGGGTCCGCACGCTTAAGGTTTCGATGACAATTATATTATGAGTTTATGAGTTTTGATGTACCGAAGTTAGTTCGGAGTCCCGGATGTGATCACGGACATGACGAGGAGTCTCGAAATGGTCGAGACATAAAGATTGATATATTGGACGGCTATATTCGGACACCGGAAGTGTTCCGGGTGATTTTGGAGAAAACCGGAGAGCCGGAGGGTTACCGGAACCCCCCCAGGAGAAGTAATGGGCCATATGGGCCTTAGTGGAAAGAGAGAGGGGCAGCCAAAGGTGGGCCGCGCGCCTCCTCCCCCGCTGGTCCGAATTGGACTAGGAGAGGGGGGGCGGCGCCCCCCTTTCCCTCTCCCTCCCCACTTCTTTCCCCCTCCTAGTAGGAGTCCTACTCCTACTAGGAGGACTCCTCCTTGGCGTGCCTATAGGGCCGACCGGCCTCCTCCCCTTGCTCCTTTATATACGGGGGCAGGGGGCACCCCTTGACACACAAGTTGATCCACGTGATCATATTCTTAGCCGTGTGCGGTGCCCCCTTCCACCATAGTCCTCGATAATATTGTAGCGGTGCTTAGGCAAAGCCCTGCGACGGTAGTGCATCAAGATCGTCACCACGCCGTCGTGCTGACGGAACACTTTGCTGGATCGGAGTCCGGGGATCTTCATCGAGCTGAACGTGTGCTAGAACTCGAAGGTGCCGTAGTTTCGGTGCTTGATCGGTCGGGCCGTGGAGACGTACGACTACATCAACCAAACGCTTCCGTTGTCGATCTACAAGGGTACGTAGATCACACTCTCCCCTCTCGTTGCTATGCATCACCATGATCTTGCGTGTGTGTAGGATTTTTTTTTGAAATTACTACGTTCCCCAACAGGAACCAACATGGGTATCCAGATCCCGCTGTTGGTTATTGACCGGAGAACGTCTCGGTCATGTCTGCATGGTTCCCGAACCCGTAGGGTCTACACTCTTAAGGTTCGATGACGGTAGGGTTATAACGGAAGTTTGTATGTGGTTACCGTATGTTGTTCGGAGTCCTGGATGAGATCCCGGACGTCATGAGGAGTTCCGGAATGGTCCGGAGGTAAATATTTATATATGGGAAGTCCTGTTTTGGTCACCGGAAAAGTTTCGGGTTTTATCGGTAATGTACCGGGACCACCAGGAGGGTCCCGGGGGTCCACCAAGTGGGGCCACAAGCCCCGGAGGGCTGCATGGGCCAAGTGTGGGAGGGGACCAGCCCCAGGTGGGTTGGTGCGCCCCCCACAAGGGCCCAAGGCGCCTAAGGGGAGGAGGGGGGGGCAAACCCTAAGGGCAGATGGGCCTTAGGGCCCATGCCTGGTGCGCCTCCCTCTCCCCTTCACCTGGCCGCCACCCAGATGGGATCTGGGGGCTGCCGCCACCCCTAGGGAGGGAACCCTAGGTGGGGGCGCAGCCCCTCCCCTTCCCCTATATATACTTGAGGTTTGGGCTGCCCAAGACACACGAGTTCCTCTCCTTCTTGGCGCGGCCCTACCCCTCTCCCTCCTCGTCTCTTGCGGTGCTTGGCGAAGCCCTGCTGGAGTACCACGCTCCTCCACCACCACCACGCCGTTGTGCTGCTGCTGGATGGAGTCTTCCTCAACCTCTCCCTCTCTCCTTGCTGGATCAAGGCATGGGAGACGTCACCGGGCTGTACGTGTGTTGAACGCGGAGGTGCCGTCCGTTCGGCACTAGGATCTCCGGTGATTTGGATCACGACGAGTACGACTCCTTCAACCCCGTTCTCTTGAACGCTTCCGCTTAGCGATCTACAAGGGTATGTAGATGCACTCTCCTTCCCCTCGTTGCTGGTTTCTCCATAGATAGATCTTGGTGACACGTAGGAAAATTTTGAATTTCTGCTACGTTCCCCAACAGTGGCATCATGAGCTAGGTCTATTGCGTAGATTCTATGCACGAGTAGAACACAAAGTAGTTGTGGGCGTTGATTTTGTTCAATATGCTTACCGTTACTAGTACAATCTTGTTTCGATGGTATTGTGGGATGAAGCTGCCCGGACCGACCTTACACGTACTCTTACGTGAGACAGGTTCCACCGACTGACATGCACTAGTTGCATAAGGTGGCTAGCGGGTGCCAGTCTCTCCCACTTTAGTCGGAACGGATTCGATGAAAAGGGTCCTTATGAAGGGTAAATAGCAATTGGCATATCACGTTGTGGTTTTGCGTAGGTAAGAAATGTTCTTGCTAGAAACCCATAGCAGCCACGTAAAACATGCAAACAACAATTAGAGGACGTCTAACTTGTTTTTGTAGGGTATGCTATGTGATGTGATATGGCCAAGAAGAATGTGATGAATGATATGTGATGTATGAGATTGATCATGTTCTTGTAATAGGAATCACGACTTGCATGTCGATGAGTATGACAACCGACAGGAGCCATAGGAGTTGTCTTTATTTATTGTATGACCTGTGTGTCATTGAACAACGCCATGTAATTACTTTACTTTATTGCTAACCGGTAGCCATAGTAGTAGAAGTAATAAGTTGGCGAGACAACTTCATGGAGACATGATGATGGAGATCATGATGATGGAGATCATGGTGTCATGCCGGTGACAAGATGATCATGGAGCCCCAAGATGGAGATCAAAGGAGCTATATGATATTGGCCATATCATGTCACTATTATTTGATTGCATGTGATGTTTATCATGTTTATGCATCTTATTTGCTTAGAACAACGGTAGTAAATAAGATGATCCCTCATTAAAATTTCAAGAAAGTGTTCCCCCTAACTGTGCACCGTTGCGAAAGTTCGTCGTTTCGAAGCACCACGTGATGATCGGGTGTGATAGATTCTAACGTTCACATACAATGGGTGTAAGACAGATTTACACACGTGAAACACTTAGGTTGACTTGACGAGCCTAGCATGTACAGACATGGCCTCGGAACACAAGAGACCGAAAGGTCGAGCATGAGTCGTATGGTAGATACGATCAACATGAAGATGTTCACCGATGATGACTAGTCCGTCTCACGTGATGATCGGACACGGCCTAGTTGACTCGGATCATGTAATAACTTAGATGACTAGAGGGATGTCTATCTGAGTGGGAGTTCATAAGGTGAACTTAATTATCCTGAACATAGTCAAAAGGTCTTCGCAAATTATGTCATAGCTCGCGCTTCAGTTCTACTGTTTAGATATGTTCCTGGAGAAAATTTAGTTGAAAGTTGATAGTAGCAATTATGCGGACTAGGTCCGTAAACTGAGTATTGTCCTCATTGCTTCATAGAAGGCTTGTGTCCTTCATGCACCGCTCAGTGTGCTGAACCTCGAACGTCGTCTGTGGATGTTGCGAACATCTGACATACACATTTTGATAACTACGTGATAGTTCAGTTAAAAGGTTTAGAGTTGAGTCACCGAAGACGTTTTGAAACGTCACGAAACATATGAGATGTTTCGAGGGCTGAAATTGGGATTTCAGGCTCGTGCCCATGTCAAGAGGTATAAGACCTCCGACAATTTTCTTAGCCTGCAAACTAAGGGAGAAAAGCTCAATTGTTGAACTTGTGCTCAGATTGTCTGAGTACAACAATCGCTTGAATCGAGTGGGAGTTGATCTTCCAAATGAGACAGTGATGTTTCTCCGAACTCATTACCACCAAGCTGCTAGAGCTTCGTGATGAACTATAATATATCAGGGACATATATGATGATCCTTGAGATATTCGCGATGTTTGACACCACAAAAGTAGAGATCAAGAAGGAGAATTGTTGATGGTTGGTGAAACCACTAGTTTCAAGAAGGGCAAGGGCAAAAAGGGATGCTTCATGAAACGGCAAATCAGCTACTGCTTTAGTGAAGAAACCCAAGGTTGAACCCAAACCCGAGACTAAGTGCTTCTGTAATAAGGGGAACAACCACTGCAGCAGAATTAGCCTAGATACTTGGTAGATGAGAAGGCTGGCAAGGTCGATAGAAGTATATTGGATATACATTGTGTTAATGTGTACTTTACTAGTACTCCTAGTAGCACCAGGGTATTAGATACCGGTTCGGTTGCTAAGTGTTAGTAACTCGAAATAAAAGCTACAGAATAAACGGAGACTAGCTAAAGGTGAGCTGACGATATGTGTTGGAAGTGTTTCCAATGTGGATATGATCAAGCATCGCAAGCTCCCTCTACCATCGAGATTGGTGTTTGCGTTGAGCATAGACATGATTGGATTATGTCAATCACAATACGGTTATTCATTTAAGGAGAATAAGGGTTACTCTATTTATTTGAATAATACCTTCAATGGTCTTGCACCTAAAATGAATGGTTTATTGAATCTCGATCATAGTGATACACATGTTCATGCCAAAAAGATATAAGATAGTACCACCTACTTGTGGCACTGGCATGTAAGTCATATCGGTATAAAATGCATGAAGAAGCTCCATGTTGATGGATCTTTGGGCTCACTCGTTTTGAAAAGTTTGAGACATGCAAACCATGTCTATTGGTGTATATGCATGAAGAAACTCCATGCAAATGGACCGTTTGGACTCACCTGATTTTGAATCACTTGAGACATGCAAATCATACCACATGGGCAAGATGACTAAAAGCCTCGTTTTCAGTAAAATGGAACTAGAAAGCAACTTGTTGGAAGTAATACATTTTGATGTGTGCAATCCAATGAGTGCTGAGGCATGTAGTGGATATCGTTATGTTCTTACTTCACAGATGATTTGAGTAGATGTTGAGTATATTTACTTGATGAATCACGAGTCTGGATTATTGAAAGGTTCAAGTAATTTTAGGGTGAAGTTGAAAGATCGTCGTGACAAGAGGATAAAATATCTATGATATGATCATAGAGATGAATATCGGAATTACGAGTTTGGCACAGAATTAAGACATTGTGGAAATTTTTTCACAACTAATATAGCCTGGAACACCATAGTGTGATGGTGTGTCCGAACATCATAACTGCACCCTATCGGATATGATGCATACCATGATGTCTCTTATCGAATTACCACGATAGTTTATGGGTTAGGCATTAGAGACAACCACATTCACTTTAAATAGGGCACCACGTAATTCCGATGAGATGACACCGTATGGTTTAGAGAAACCTAAGCTGTCATTTCTTAAAAGTTTGGGGCTGCGATGCTTATGTGGAAAATTTTCAGGCTGATAAGCTCGAACCCAAAGCGGATAAATGCATCTTCATAGGACACCCAAAACATTTGGGTATACCTCCTGTCTCAGATCCGAAAGCAATAGGGGATTGTTTCTAGAATTGGGTCCTTTCTCGAGGAAAAGTTTCTCTCGAAAGAATTGAGTGGGAGGATGGTGGAGACTTGATGAGGTTATTGAACCGTCACTTCAACTAGTGTGTAGCAGGGCATAGGGAGTTGTTCCTGTGGCACCTACACCAATTGAAGTGGAAGCTTATGATAGTGATCATGAAACTTCGGATCAAGTCACTACCAAACCTCGTAGGATGACAAGGATGCGTACTACTTCAGAGTGGTACGTAATCCTGTCTTGGAAGTCATGTTGCTAAACAACAATGAACCTACGAGCTATGGAGAAGCGATGGTGGGCCTGGATTCCAAAATGGCTCGAGGCCATATAATCCGAGAGAGGATCCATATATGAAAACAAAGTGTAGACTTTGGAAGAACTACTTGATGGTCGTAAGGCTGTTAGGTACATATGGATTTTAAAAGGAAGACAGACAATGATGGTAAGTATCACCATTAAGAAAGCTCGACTTGTCGTTAAGATGTTTTCCGACAAGTTCAAGGAGTTGACTACGATGAGACTTTCTCACTCGTAGCGATGCTAAGAGTCTGTTGGAATTATATTAGCGATTACTGCATTATTTATGAAATCTTGCAGATAGGATGCCAAAAACCATTGTTTCCTCGATGAATTTTCTTGAGGAAAAGGTTGTATGTGATTACAAACCGGAAGGTTTTGGTCAATCCTGAAATATGCTAACAAGTATGCAAAGCTCCAGCAATCCTTTCTAAGGACTGGAGTAAGCCATCTCGAGTTGGAATGTACGCTTTGTATGAGATGATCAAAGATTTTGGGTTTATACAAAGTTTATGAGAACTTGTATTTCCAAAGAAGTGAGTGGGAGCACTATAGAATTTTCTGATGAGTATATGTTGTTGACATATTGTTGATCAGAAATGACATAGAATTTCTGGAAAGCATATAGGGTTATTTGAAGTGTTTTTCAATGGAAAGCCTTGATTTAAGCTACTTGAACATTGACATCAAGATCTATGAAGATCAAAACGCTTATGGTACTTTCAAATGAGCACATACCTTGACATGATCTTGAAGGTGTTCAAGATGGATCAGTCAAAGAAGGAGTTCTTGCCTGAGTTGTAAGGTATGAAGTTAAGACTTAAAGCTCGACCACGGCAGAAGAAAGAGGAAGGACGAAGGTCCGTCCCCTATGCTTTTGTCATAGGCTCTATACGGTATGCCATGCTGAGTACCGCACCTGATGTGTGCCTTGCCACATATCTGGCAAGAGGGTACAAAGGTAATCTAGGAGTAGATCACCAGATAGCGGTCTAAATTATCCTTAGAGGAATAAGGATATGTTTCTCGGTTATGGAGGTGATAAAGAGTTCGACGTAAAGAGTTACGTCGATGCAAGCTTAACACCTATCCGGATAGCTCTGAGTAGAGATACCGGATACGTATAATGGAGCAACAATTTAGAATAGCTCCATAGTAGAACAGTTATTTGAAATGGCTCCAAATATAGCATAGTAGCTGCATCTACAAGATGACATAAGAAATTTGCGAAGTACATACGGATCTGAATGTTGCAGACCCGTTGACTTGTAACTCTCTCACAAGCATAACATGATCAAACCCAGAACTCATCGAGTGTTAATCATCATCCTAGAGGCGTCTCTTTATTCACTAATGACCGTGATGTGTGTCTATGTGTTTCCTTTAAGTGATTCACTTGTATTACTTTTTGTGATTTGTTGTGTTCACTATCGCGCCGATGTGACCTGTGTGGTGTTTTAGTATGTTCATTCAATTGCGATGTTTTGAAGCTATGTATGTATTTGACGATTTAGTCGCAGATGAGTCTGTTTGGAATTATTCTTTGTACTACTTCGATAGCGCAGATAATAAATATGCCCTAGAGGCAATAATAAATTAGTTATTATTATATTTCATTGTTCATGATAATCGTTTATTATTCCATGCTAGAATTGTATTGATAGGAAACTCAGATACATGTGTGGATACATAGACAACACCATGTCCCTAGTAAGCCTCTAGTTGACTAGCTCGTTGATCAATAGATGGTTACGGTTTCCTGACCATGGACATTGGATGTCATTGATAACGGGATCACATCATTAGGAGAATGATGTGATGGACAAGACCCAATCCTAAGCCTAGCACAAAGATCGTGTAGTTCGTATGCTAAAGCTTTTCTAATGTCAAGTATCATTTCCTTAGACCATGAGATTGTGCAACTCCCGGATACCGTAGGAGAGTGCTTTGGTGTGGTACCAAACATCACAACGTAACTGGGTGGCTATAAAGGTACACTACAGGTATCTCCGAAAGTGTCTGTTGGGTTGGCACGAATCGAGACTGGGATTTGTCACTCCGTGTAAATGGAGAGGTATCTCTGGCCCACTCGGTAGGACATCATCATAATGTGCACAATGTGACCAAGGAGTTGATCACGGGATGATGTGTTACGGAACGAGTAAAGAGACTTGCCGGTAACGAGATTGAACAAGGTATCGGGATACCGACGATCGAATCTCGGGCAAGTATCAAGTACGCCAGTAGACCAAATGAGCGCGACATTTGGTATGGATACGCGGATTAGTCGAACCTCCGCTCGATTAAAGTCGCTTCCAAAGTGGGGGGGTTTTTGATGAACGGGGCAATTAGAAATGGTAGTCCGGATGCCGCACCTCTATCCGTGGTAACATGTGGATCTGGCGAACCATACAACCATGGGTATCTAGATCCCGGCGGACGTAATGGTCTACCTTTGACTGGAGGGAACGTCTTGGGTCCCATGCTGCATGGTTCCCAAACCCCCGTAGGGTCTACACACTTATGGTTTAGATGAACGGCTAGGTTATTAGGGGAAGGAAAGTTTGTATGTGTCGTTAGGAGGGCCCTCCCGGTTCAAGAATGTTTTTGCCTGTTCCGACG
Organism: Triticum urartu; assembly: GCF_003073215.2. Lineage (NCBI taxonomy): Eukaryota > Viridiplantae > Streptophyta > Magnoliopsida > Poales > Poaceae > Triticum > Triticum urartu. The sequence goes on from NC_053028.1 coordinate 667,533,828, forward strand.
AGTCGCAGCCGAGGATGCCCGTGAGGATGATCCATGCTTGAATCCATCGGGCACCAATCAGGCGAGAGGAGGTAGCGCGGAGGGTGGTTGAGAATGGGACTCTCATCCCGGGAGCAAGCAGTCACAAAGGATTCGTGTACGTGGTAGTGTGGTGGAAGGGTAAGGCAACGCTGTCTGTTGGGTTTCACTGCGGAACCAGGTTTATTGGTCTTTCTTATGGGTAACCAAAGCACGTACCGGGAGCCCAAGAGACCGAGGCATCGGGGGAGGAGGGGTAGGAGGGTTCGCCCGGGGCGGCTCCAACGCCACAAGTGGGAGCCAGGACTGCGCTGTGCGCCTTGGGCAGCCCGCGAAGGGCTTGCCATCGGGCACAGTATGATATGTTAGGGAAGGGGAGGGGCTCAGCGCCCCCCAGGTGCCGGAACCTAGGGGTTCTGCCGTCGCCGCTAAGGCGGTGTGCGTTCCCCACCGCACGCGGCCAAGGCCACGGCCTATAAGATACGGGCGCAGTCTGGGATGGACGGGACCCAGGGGTGAAGGGGGGGGCAGGAAACAGCGCATGGACGCGCTAGAATGGCCTTAGGCCCACGCAGTGCTGCTGTAGCAGCCGCTTTCCTCTCTGCTCCACCTGGCTCCGACGGATCCTTCAACTGCGCATCCTGGGGCCTGTCCGCTTAGCGCCTTGGCTTGTCGCCGTGAGGGGCGCGAACCCCTCAGGCTGGCGCGGCGGCCACGCACCATCCCTGGCCGCTGTCCTCCATTGGCCCATGCCAGCTCTCTGCCGCGGCCTCGGTTATGAGCATCAACTTAGCTTGTGAAGAGCCTTTGGCCGCTTGGACCCACTACGCATGAAGCTGGGATGTCCCTCCGCTTGCTATCGGTCGGTAAACACGCCGCTAAATCCCTCTAACACCTCTCGACCAGTCTCTTTGCGGTGCTTTCGCGCGGGCGTAAGCCGCTGCTCAGGACGAGCGCAAGACTTCCTTCCCACCACCTACGCAGATTCATGTTTGTGGACACTGATTCTGCTGACAGGACGTCGTACCTGCAGCCTACTTCCTCGTGCTACCTTGCCTCTCTGGATCCAAGGATGGTGGAGACGACGACGTGCACCGGGTCTCGAGTCAGGTCGTCGTTGAAGACATCCGGAGCGATGGGTACCAATACGTCGATCTTCGTGCACGGAGAAGTACTAATCTCCGGGTTGCATATCTGGTGGCATCATACGACGAGGTTGGTACGAACATACCTTTAACCGCACTCACGGTAGAACGTCTTGAAATCGCATGTCACCGCTATGATGTTATGGACTTTTCGGTATTATTTAATCTCTAGAACTCAGCGGGATTACTTGGGTATCAATATTGTTAGTCGCGATCCTACAAGGGTATGTAGATGCACGGTTCTTCTCCCCTCTCGGTTGGGCTGGGGTGTTGACGTACATAGATTATTGTCTTGAGATTTAAAGTAAACGAGTAGGAAAATTCTTATGTTGAACATTTCCGCTGACTGACCGATTGTGTGGACCCAACGGTACGCACGAACACGGTAGAGAAGAGGTTGCAGAGAGGAATGGTAGAGAGTTACTCCGTACGTCCTCTTATCTTCCTTTTGCATGAGATGTCGGAGACGTCACCGGGCTGACGTTGTGTTGGATGTAGTCGTTCTGTCGGCACATCTATCGATCATCATGGCGACGAGTAACGACTCCTTCAACCCCGTTCTGACACCGTAGCGATCTACGGTATGTAGATGCACTCTCCTTCCCCTCGTGGTTCTATTAGATCTAGACGGTCGACATCGTAGGAGAGATTCTCGACTTCCACATAGCAGCCACGTAAAACATGCAACAACAATTAGAGGACGTCTAACTTATTTTTGCAGGGTATGTTGTGATATGATATGGCCAAAGACATGATGAGATATATTTGATGATCATGTTTTGTATAGATTATCACGACTTGCATGTCGATGAATATGGCTATCGGTGTCAAAACCGGCCAATCTCAGGTAGGGGGTACCGAACTGTATGTCTGAGGATCGAAGGTAACAAGGGACAGGGGGAACACGATGTTTACCTAGATTTGGGCCCTCTTAATGGAGGTAAAACCTTACGTCCTGCTTGATTGTATTGATAAGTATAAGGGTTACAGGAGTTGGTCTACCTCGAGATCGTAATGGCTAAACCCTAGTTGTCTAGCCTCTATGAATTCTGATAGCCTCTATGGACTAAACCCTCTTGTTTATATACACACCGGTGGGGCCTAGGATTGTACGGAGTCAGTTTACAAAGGAAGGAAATTACATATCTGGACAGCAATCTTGCCATCCATGCATAGGAGAGTCCTACCCGGACATGGGGGAAGGTCTTCTGCCTTGTATCTTCATGGCCCATCAGTCCGGCCCATGTCACATAGCCCGGACACCCGAGGACCCCCTAATCCAGGACTCCCTCAGTAGCCCCTGAACCAGTTTTCAATGATGATATGTTCGGCACATAGGTTTTCTTCGGCATTGCAAGGCAGGTTCCTCCTCCTGAGTAGAAAGCAATCTTCTGAATAAAAGAACTATATCCGGCTCTGTATAATTGTTGCAACCCTTAGCCACCAAGGTAAGATACCAAACAAAATAATGCCTTTCCACTGACAATTTTTTTGGCGAAATGTCATGTCCGGCCTCTTAATATTCCAAACCATTTTTACACCTCCCGCTTCGCGTTTCACGGCACAGCCTCTATTGGCATGTCTTGTCAAAACAGATATCGTGCCCGCCCATTACGGAATCCTCATCAATACGGTCTCTGGGTAATTCAACTGTGCCATTCGCACAACCCCTCGAGAACAGGTGAGTTTTAAGGCTTGAGGGGGGTTGATATTCACTACCTGTATAAGAGGATAAAGATCCCTCTTTTTCCCCACGCCTTCTTCCTTCTCATGCTTTCCCATCCTCAAGCTCCAGCGCTCAATCTTCTATTTATCCCACCGCCTCTAGCTTCCCTAGCCATGTCAGGATCTAGCTCAAAGGGCAAGTGGGAGGCCTCCTCCGTCACCGAGAAGGACGTCAAGGAGCTCCGGGAGGCAGGATACCTGTCTACGGATATCGTGCACAGGCTCCCTGCCAAGGACCAAGTCATCCCCACTCCGGAGCCTGGTGAAAGGGTTGTATTCATCCCCCACTTCCTCCGTGGGCTAGGGTTTCCCCTCCACCCCTTCGTTCGGGGCCTTATGTTCTACTATGGGTTAGATTTCCATGATCTAGCCCTGAATTCTTTCCTCCACATCTCAGTGTTCATCATCGTGTGTGAGGCGCTACTCCGCATCCCTCCACACTTCGGCCTCTGGCTCAAGGTCTTCAATCTGAAGCCGAAGGTGGTCGACGGGCAGCATGCGGACTGCGGCGGCGCCATGGTGAGCAAGCTCCCCAACACCGTTTGGCCTAAGGGGGCTGAGGGAGTCCTGGATTAGGGGGTCTCCGGACAGCTGGACTATATCCTTTGGCCGGATTGTTAGACTATGAAGATACAAGATGGAAGACTTCTTCCCATGTCCGGATGGGACTCTACTTGGCGTGGAAGGCAAGCTAGGCAGTACAGATATGGATATCTCCTCCTTTGTAATCGACCTTGTGTAACCCTAACCCTCTCCGGTGTCTATATAAACCGGAGGGTTTTAGTCCGTAGGACAACAGACAATCATACCATAGGCTAGCTTCTAGGGTTTAGCCTCTCCGATCTCGTGGTAGATCAACTCTTGTAATACTCATATCATCAAGAATAAATCAAGCAGGACGTAGGGTTTTACCTCCATCAAGAGGGCCCGAACCTGGGTAAAACATCGTGTCCCCTGCCTCCCGTTACCATCCGCCTTAGACACACAGTTCGGGACCCCCTACCCGAGATCCGCCGGTTTTGACACCGACATTGGTGCTTTCATTGAGAGTTCCTCTGTGTCATCGCCGTTAGCCTTGATGGCTCCTACGATCATCGATAGCGATGCAGTCCAGGGTGAGACTTTTCTCCCTGGACAGATCTTTGTGTTTGGCGGCTTCGCACTGCAGGCCAACTCGCTTGGCCATCTGGAGCAGATCGAAAGTTACGCCCCTGGCCACCAGGTCAGGTTTGGAAGCTTAAACTACATGGCCAATATCCGCAGAGACTAGACCTTCGACGGATTCGAGCCCCTGCCTTGTGCCTCACGCGGTCACAATGAGTGTGATTTAGCTCTACCATCGGACAGTGTTCAGGAGATCGCACCGGCAGCCGCTCCGACCCTCAATTCGGAGCCAGTTGCGCCGTCCATGGACGGGTGGATGGACCCCGCCATGGAGGCCTTATCCTCAGCGGCGATCGAGCCGAACATCGACCTTACCCTACACGAGAGCCGTGTTGTCAAACTGTCGGATCCTTCTCCGGCCACGGACTCCGAACCGCCTGCGCCTGTTCCTAGCGAATCCAATTGGGCGCCGATCATGGAGTTTACCTCCGCGGATATTTTTCAGCACTTGCCCTTTGGCGACATACTAAACTCATTAAGGTCTCTCTCCTTGTCAGGAGGATCCTGGCCGAACTATGTCCGGCAGGATTGGGATGCGGATGACGAAGAAATTCACTGCCCACCCACCACCCACTTAGTAGCCGCTGTCGACGACTTAACCGACATGCTCGACTTCGACTCCGAAGACATCGACGGTATGGACGACGATGCGGGAGACGAAGAGGAACCACTGCCCACAGAGCACTGGATAGCCACCTCATCATACGACATATAGATGGTGGACACACCCAAAGAAGGCAATGGCGACGAGACAGTGGAGGATGACCCCTCCAAGAAGCAACCGAAGCGCCAACGTCAGCGGTGCCGCTCTAAGTCCCGCCAAAGAAAAAGTGGTGATACCGACACAGGAGATGCTAACACTCCGGATAGTGCCGAAGATGGCAACAATCCCCTCCAGCACGATCTAGGATAGGAGGATGGAGAGGCCAGCCCTCCAGAGAGAGCGACAGATGGAGAGGCGGAGGATGATAATTACATGCCCCCCTCCGAAGACGAGGCAATCCCCGACGATGACGAATTCGTCGTGCCAGAGGATCCCGTCGAACAAGAGCACTTCAAGCGCCGGCTTATAGCCACGGCAAATGGCCTAAAGAAAAAGCAGCAGCAGCTTCAAGCTGATCAAGATCTGCTAGCTGACAGATGGACTAAAGTCCTCGCGGCCGAGGAATATAAACTCGAATGCCCCTCCAAGAGTTAGCCAAAATGCAGGTTGCTACCCCGACTGGAGGAAGAAGCGTATGACGCGGCTGATCGGTCACCTCGTGGCCGAGATAGAGAGGCATTCCAGCCAAAAGCTCAGCCTGCACCCCGACGCCATTCAAATAAAAAGGCATGGGGAAATACGCCAGACCTACGAGACGTATTGGAGGACAAAGAAAAACATGCAAGATCGATCTACGGATCATGAGGGCGCGCCACTATGCGAGACGATAAACGTCACGCCGGATACAGTAAAAGTAAATCCGGCTGGGTCGAACACAAGAGCAAGACTCATTGGAGCTGCGTCGTGACATAGCCCAGTACAGAGGTTCCGCACACCCCTTATGCTTCACAGATGAAGTAATGGATCATCAAATCCCAGAGGGTTTCAAACCCATAAACATAGAATCATACGACGGCATGACAGATCCTGCGGTATGGATCGAGGATTTCCTCCTGCACATCCACATGGCCCGCGGTGATGACTACACGCAATCAAATACCTCCCACTCAAACTTAAAGGACCAGCTCGGCATTGGCTCAACAGCTTGCCAGCAGAGTCCATTGGCTGTTGGGAAGATCTGGAAGCCGCATTCCTCGACAACTTTCAGGGCACTTATGTGCGACCACCAGACGCCGATGACTTGAGCCACATAACTCAGCAGCCAGAGGAATCGGACAGGCAATTCTGGACACGGTTCCTAACAAAGAAAAATCAAATCGTCGACTATCCGGATGCAGAGGCTCTAGTAGCTTTCAAGCACAACATCCGCGACGAGTGGCTAGCCCGGCACCTTGGTCAGGAAAAGCCAAAATCTATGGCAGCCCTCACGACACTCATGACCCGCTTTTGTGCGGGAGAAGACAGCTGGCTGGCTCGCAGTAATGACATATCAAAGAACCATGGTACTTCGGATACCAAGGACGGCAGTAGCAGGTCACGTCGCAACAAACATAAGCGCCGCATTAACAGCGACAATACCGAGGATACGATAGTCAATGCTGGATTCAAAGGCTCTAAACCCGGTCAGCGGAAAAAGCCATTCAAAAGAAGCACTCTGGGCCCGTCCATTTTGGACCGTATACTCGATCGCTCATGTCAAATACACGGCACCCCCGACAAGCCAGCCAACCACACCAACAGGGATTGTTGGGTGTTCAAGCAGGCCGGCAAGTTAATTGCCGAAAACAAAGATAAGGGCCACATAGCGATGACGAAGAGGAGCCCCGGCAGCCGAATACCGGAGGACAGAAGAGGTTCCCCCCACAAGTGCGGACGGTGAACATGATATACGCAACCCACATCCCCAAGAGGGAGCGGAAGTGTGCGCTCAGGGACGTATATGCGTTGGAGCCAGTCGCCCCAAAGTTCAACCCATGGTCCTCCTGTCCGATCACCTTCGATCGCAGGGACCACCCCACTAGTATCCATCATGGCGGATTCGCCGCACTGGTCCTAGACCCAGTCATTGACGGATTT
>NC_053028.1:667541559-667557928 GCF_003073215.2 Triticum urartu
CCGTCGATCCAAGGCCTTCACAGTCATAAAAGGACAGTTGTACAGAGAAAGCGCGACTGGAAATCGGTCAGAAGTGCATAACACCGGAAGAAGGTCAGATGATCCTTGATGAGATCCACTCGGGGACCTGTGGTCACCATGCGTCCTCTCGGACCATTGTGGCCAAAGCATACCGAGCGGGATTTTACTGGCCAAGAGCAAATGAGATGGCAAAGGAGATAGTCGACAAGTGTGAGGGGTGTCAGTTCTACTCCAACATGTCACGCAACCGCATCAGCCCTGAAGACCATTCCACTCGTCTGGCCCTTCGCTGTCTGGGGACTGGACATGGTCGGTCCTCTGAGAACAGGCAGGAGCGGTTTCACCCATGTGCTTGTGGCAGTCGACAAGTTTACCAAGTGGATTGAAGCTAAACCCATCAAGAACCTCGATGCTGCACTGCTATTAGTTTCGTCAGAGGACTAACATTCAGATATGGAGTCCCTCACAGCATCATCACTGACAATGGGTCAAACTTCGATTCAGACCAGTTCAGAGCCTTTTGCGCCTCTCAAGGCACTCGTGTCGACTATGCGTCAGTCGCCCATCCCCAGTCGAATGGACAAGCTGAAAGAGCAAATGGTCTGATCCTCAAAGGACTAAAAGCCTCGGCTAATGCGTGATCTCAAGCACGCAGCAGGTGCCTGGGTCGACGAGCTTCCGTCAGTTCTGTGGGGATTAAGGACCACCCCTAACCGGTCGACTGGAAGAACCCCATTCTTTCTTGTTTATGGAGCCGAAGCCGTTCTGCCAAGTGATCTCTTCACAATCCCCGAGTCGAGCTTTACACCGAAGATGAAGCAGAACAGCCGGCAAGACGCAGTCGACCTCCTAGAAGAAAGAGAGGGAGATGGCCATGATCAGATCGACCATTTATCAGCAAGACTTGCGTCGATTCCATGCCCGGAATGTGAAGAGTCGAGCCTTCCAAGAAGGAGATTTGGTCCTCCGAGTGGATCAACAGAAACCACACAAGCTTGCTCCTACTTGGGAAGGCCCCTTCATCATCACCAGAGTCCTCCACAATGGAGCGTATCACCTCTACAATGTTGATCGCCAGATCGACGAGCCGCGAGCTTGGAACGCGGAGCTGCTCCGCCACTTTTACACTTAAGTTCCTTCCTATAAAGATGTAATAAGAGAAACTTCCGCAGTTCATTTTTATCAAAGTCAAGAGTGTTCCAATGATTGCTGTCACTTTTGTTTACATACGAAAACCCCCAGTGGGTGACTTAGCCGCGAATCCGTTTCGCCTAAGTTCAAAAAAAATCCTACCGAGTGGAGAGCAAACCTCCCACTCGGGGCTTAGCTGCAGTCCAGCACTCGCCTAAGTTCTCCTACGAAGAGACTTAGCTGCAGTCAGCACTCGCCTAAGTTTGAAAAATCCTACCGAGTGGAGAGCAAACCTCCCACTCGGGGGCTTAGCTGCAGTCCAGCACTCGCCTAAGTTCTCCTACGAAGAGACTTAGCTGCAGTCAGCACTCGCCTAAGTTTGAAAAATCCTACCGAGTGGAGAGCAAACCTCCCACTGGGGGCTTAGCTGCAGTCCAGCACTCGCCTAAGTTCTCCTACGAAGAGACTTAGCTGCAGTCAGCACTCGCCTAAGTTTGAAAAATCCTACCGAGTGGAGAGCAAACCTCCCACTCGGGGGCTTAGCTGCAGTCCAGCACTCGCCTAAGTTCTCCTACGAAGAGACTTAGCTGCAGTCAGCACTCGCCTAAGTTTGAAAAATCCTACCGAGTGGAGAGCAAACCTCCCACTCGGGGGCTTAGCTGCAGTCCAGCACTCGCCTAAGTTCTCCTACAGAGACTTAGCTGCAGTCAGCACTCGCCTAAGTTTGAAAAATCCTACCGAGTGGAGAGCAAACCTCCCACTCGGGGGCTTAGCTGCAGTCCAGCACTCGCCTAAGTTCTCCTACGAAGAGACTTAGCTGCGTCAGCACTCGCCTAAGTTTGAAAATCCTACCGAGTGGAGAGCAAACCTCCCACTCGGGGGCTTAGCTGCAGTCCCAGCACTCGCCTAAGTTCTCCTACGAAGAGACTTAGCTGCAGTCAGCACTCGCCTAAGTTTGAAATCCTACCGAGCGAGAGCAAACCTCCCGCTCGGAGGCTTAGCTGCAGCCCAGCGCTCGCCTAAGTATGAAACACATCTCATTTCCCAAGGACGACGAGGGGCAGGTCGACTGCCACCTCCTCCTGGAGAGCTTCGCCACAAATACAATGTGCGCTCCGTCCCACTCTGCAGTAACAGGGTGTAGATCGACTACTACCTTCTCCTTCGGAGCTGCACCACAGACACAAAGTTATTTCGAGTGAAGACCAAATTCCACTCGACGGGTCATCCACAAAGAGATTCAACGACAAATCAAGTTCAAATAAAGCCTAAAAGGTCCCAGAGACCTCAGATCAAAGTACTCGAGCCCCCGGCTCGGCAGAGTTTAACTGTTACACTTCCACTCGGCATTCCGAGGCAAATTTAAGGCAGAGTTTAACGGATTACAAAATACACTCGGCATTCCGAGGCAAGTTTTTTCATTCCTCAGGAGGAGGAGGACTGGCAGGGGCGACAAACTCATCCAAGTCGATCCCATCTGCGATGCGGGTAGCAGCAGCAATAAAATGTCTCCATGAAGTCCTGGAAAGTTGTGCTTCCTCGTGTTGGCGACTTGGATGGCGGGCCAGCTTCTCCTCCCGCACCTTGCAATGGACGCGGCCAGGAGACAGAGGCCACGTCAGCGCCCACACCGAGCTGAAAGACTTCTTCCACTCCTGCACTCGGTCAGGATTCCGTTGAGTCGAGTCATCAGAGACTCGAGGATCATTCTGGAGCGTAGACTCCGGCCAAAGCGTCGGGTCGATCCGCGTCATGGGAACCTTTAGTCGAGCAAGTATACCACGACGCCGTCAACACGAGATTCCAGTCGGAGCAGGTTCATGGGCAGCTTCATCTTTCACCGGAGAGTTGATTGGATCCAAACCTGTTTTCGATCTACCTAGTCTCCTCTTCAAGTTCTGGCAAAGTTCTGCCATACACGACCCAAGGATAAGTCAAATTTCGTAAAAACTGAGTCGAACAACAAAAAAACAGTCGGAACTAATGTGCACCTTCGAGGCTTGATATGTACACTTTTTGGCAAAACTCCTCAAGTAGCCCTCAAGGTCGTCCCTCCTACGATCGATGCCTTCCATCTTCTCGCCCAAGAGGAGGTTCTCCTTCTTCCAATTTGCAGCCAACCGGTTGGCTTCATTCAGAGCGGTCTGCAACCTGGTATTCTCTTTTTCCAATTGGTCGACCGAAGCCAGCTTCTGTGTGGCCAGAGCAGTCTTGTCATCAGCCTCCTTACGGGCAGCAGCCAAGTCCTGATCCTTCTTCGCCAGAGCTTCTTTCAGTTTTTCTGCAAAAAAATGATGATTGAGTTGGAGAAAGTGAAAAGATACTCAAGCCTAAAAACGAACCAGTCGACAAAGGCGTCTTACCTGTGGCGCCGTCTCTGACCTTCTGCAGCTCTGTCCTGGCCAGCTCCAGATCAAGGTTCATTTGAATTTGCTGCTTCTCCAACTCAGCCAAGCGGGTTCCAAGATCACAAGGTCTCTGAAGTCAAAGGGGAAGAGTTACAATCTCAGTAAAAAAAAGCAACAAAGGCAATAAATACTAAGACTACGGTCGACTGCCAGCAGTCCACCATAGTCTCGGGGACTACACCCAGTGGGTGCACTTAGCGTGCCCCCACCGGTTCCTATCCCACCCGACCGACCCCTGAAGTTGAGTCCAAGACAAGTTGCTTCCGAGCAGCTAAGAGACAATAATAGAGTTTCTAAGACTACAACCGAAGCGAAACATTCGACAGTAGCCTCGGGGACTACACCCAGTGGGTGCACTCAGCGTGCCCCCACAGTAAAAAAAAGAAGAGAGAAAGACGTCGACTACCCGCAGTCGACAGGATACCGTTCCATTCGACATGACCCGATCAGACAGAGCAAGGAAACTCAACTACAATGACTCAATTTAAAGACTATAGTCGACTGCCAGCAGTCCACCGTAGTCTCGGGGACTACACCCAGTGGGTGCACTTAGCGTGCCCCCACTCGTCCAAGAATTGGCAAACACACCCAGTGGGTGTACAAACTTAAAGATCTTCGGAAAAGAGATTCTTCAAAGGACATATCGAAACAGACCAAGTGTTGAAGTCGACTGACCTGGACATTGCTCTGAAGAGCCGAGCTTGCGTCATAAGCCGCCTGGCAAGCCTCCCGAGCCACTTTCACCTGTTCCATCATGATTCTAGCTTGGCGTACAGCCTCCTTCGCAGCAGCCGCGTAGTCCTCAGGGACGGGGTACGCAGCAAAAAGCGAAGACGGATCCGCAGTCGACGCTGAAGGCCGCACACTCGTCAGAGGAACAGCGAAAGTCACGGAAGCCCGAGTGGGTTCGCCATCGTCCCGAACTACGGCCTCAGGCGCCGGAGTGGATTGCGGAGTCTTGCCAGCCAACGCCTTCTTCTTCCTCTTCACCCTCAGTGGTTCGTTGTCGTCGTCGTCCGGAGGTCAATAACATGAGGAGGAGCTGCAAGGAAAACATTCAATCGACCAGAGTCGCAATAAAGTTTCAGTCGACTCGAAAGCAGGACGTCAGTGATCGTACCAGGGTTGGAGGTGACAGCGTCCTCCATCTCTTGGTCGTCGTTCCTGGCAGAGACCTCAGAAGTTGCACCACTGCAGATAACTCGAAAGTTAGTCAGTTGGCCTAGTGAATCGACCAAGGATCCGTCCACAGTCGACAAAGGAAAGCAAGTGTTACTGTTACCCGGAAATGGTTGGGAACAACTATCTTCATCTTGGGCAAGGCCTTGGGCGGCTTGGATGGCGTCAGCTCGTGGGTGCTTGGGACTTCCCGGTTGGCGGAGGAGAAGAAGTCCGAGGGCGTTTCTACGACTGCCCAACAGGAGCAGTCGCCTTGCCATGTTCCTGCGCTGGATCGTGGGTGAGCTTGGATCGCCCCTCCAGGCGGGAGGGTTCAGCCTCCTCCTCCTCTTCGCTGGAGAAGATGTCGTCGCCTTCCTCTCCCTCACCGTCGGACTCCCACTCGCCCTGGTCGTCCCCGCTCTCGCCTCCGCTCCCCTCACCTTCCTCAGTCGACCCTTGTGCCCCGTTGGGCGTCGAGTACATCTCAGTGGTCGCCTGGAAGACAACAAACAGGAAGAAAGTCAATCGACTTACCCAAAGAAGACCAATACAGAAGGCCAGATATCCGACACAAAGACATTCCTGATCCACTTCATATGAGTTGTCGAGTGGAATTACCCTTCTGGCTCCTCGGGGGTTGTCTTTGTTCCCCGTGATGCTTGACAGCCACCCCTCCAGCATCTCGTCAGTGACCTCCTCCGGGTGGATCCGAGTGGTGTCGTCAAGGCCAGAATACAGCCACATCGGGTGGTCTCGCGCCTGGAGCGGTTGGATGCGCCTCTGGAGAAAGACCTCTAACAGGTCCATCCCAGTCACCCCCTCACGGACAAGCTCAACCACTCGACCCGCCAATACCTTGACTTGGGCCCTTTCCCCTGGCGTGACTTTCAGAGAGACAGGCTTATCGGCTCGGTCGAGGGAAAAAGGAGGAAGACCAGTCGACTGTCCGGGGGTCACCTGGTCCTGGCAGTAGAACCAGGTCGACTGCCAGCCGCGGACCGACTCAGGGAAGGTGATAGAGGGGAAACAGCTCTTCCCCCTCAGTGGGAAAACTGGATACGACAAGCACCGACAGAAAAAAAAAAATCTGGAATCATCTTAGACGTATCTTTTGTATCATCAGGAAATACAAACTCGATAACAACATATGGCTCTATCTATTAAACCAGACTCGAAGAGCGGCAGGAGTAAAATAATAAAAAAATGCATAAAAGAAAAAAAAAGAAACCCACAAACAATGCGGCAAACGGAAACAACCACGAAGATAGCGACGAGACAGACACAATAGGAAAAATAGAACAGCAAGCGCAAGATCAGACATAATGGAAAGTTGCGGGGTAAAAAGTGATGTAATAGAAGCTGGATCTCACCGATAGAAATTCAAGAAGCTCCGCAAAGAATGGAATATGGCGGAGGTAAAGAAGAAAAACTATTCTCCACGGTTTCAAGATAGTAGGATGCGAAAGGAGCAACGCAAAAACAAAACAAATCACAAAACAGATCAGCGGGAAGAAATTGAGGATTAGATCACTTATTCACCAACCAACAAAAAACGGGAATAAAGACAACGCGTTCCTAACAATAAGGAGAAAATGGACATCCCACCTTGACCAACTAAAAATAAAGATCGAGTACGGATCTTACTAAAGAACCAGAAGACATCAACGAAATGGCAAATAACCAGAATCATCAAACTGATAACAAAACAAGCACTTAAAAAGGTCAAGAAGGACGGATACACGAGGCTAAGGTAAAAAGGAAATCGCCTGTGCGACCTTTTTCCTTTCCCTGCCACTGCCAAAAAAACAAATTACCAATTCAAGCAAAAAAAGCAGCAATCAAAAAATAGAAAAAAAATCAAATCAAAAGTCAGATGGTCTTGCCCTTCACCATCGTCGCCGGCGAGATCTCACACGGGCTAACGGCGCTAGGGTACGGCCGAGGTCGGAGGGCTGGCGAAGGGAGAGAGGAAGAAAGGAGAAGAAGAGAGAGCGCCGGCTTGGAAACCCCGAGCCGGCAACTTATAAGGGGCGCTCCCGAGTGGCTGACCGGTAGGCCCAGGCAGCCCAGTCAAATCCCGCAACAGACGCGCGCGCAGTACGTGGCGAAAAAGGCGACGCGAGGATCGAGGAGTTTCCGCTTTTTCACTTCCGATTACTGCGGCTACTCCCGTCCCGCGCGCTTCCCAAAATCCAAATCCCGTGAGATCCGCGGGCCGCAGAACCGCTTGCCAAAAACAGAGTATCCCGCTCGCCCAACACTCGGCATGTCGCAAGCAAAGATATTCACTCGACGAAGGGCCTGGAATGGATCAAGGCGACTGAAAGAGGTTGATGACGTCATCCGTGACAACTGACCCTAAACGAGGCACTCATACAGCCCCAAAGAACCAGTCGGAAAGGATCCCCAACTCTTTCCCCACTCTAACCTCGATCCATTCGGGGGCTAATGATGAAGCTATGTACCTAGGGTAGGGGCACGGACCCGTCCAAAGAGCCCTACCCAAGGACATCCCTAGAAGAAATCACCTATCAATCGACTTGAAGGTACCCACTCGACAGGTTCAAGACACTCGACCAAGAAGCTACCACTCGACCATGAAGCTAATCACTCGACTGCCAGGAGACCTACAGTCACTCCGTAGGCAAACGGTCAGCTGTTAAGTAGTCTTCATGGTCATCATAGCACTTTATTAGAGGCGTTACCAGTAACGCCCAATCTTAAATGTACCTTAAACCCTGCATTACTGAGGGCAGGAGGGGGCCGGCGAACTCTATATAAGCCACCCCCCTCCTCAGTATGAAAGGGTTCGCACCCCTGTAATCCATACACGCATAATCCAGTCGACCGCCTCCGGGCTCCGAGACGTAGGGCTATTACTTCCTCCGAGAAGGGCCTGAACTCGTAAACCTCGCGTGTAACAACTTCCCAATAGCTAGGATCTAGCCTCTCCATACTCACCCCCCTACATCACTGTCAGAGTTAGAACCACGACAGTCACGTTTAGGCGTAATGCCTTTATGGTTTATGATAATGCACCTGCTACCTTTCAAAGATGCATGATGGTTATATTCTCTGACTTTTGTGAAAAGATTTGTGAGGTATTCATGGATGATTTTCCGTTTATGGATCCTCTTTTGATGATTGCTTGAGCAAGACCTTGATCGAGTTTTGCAAGAGATGTGAAGAAACTAACCTTGTCTTGAATTGGGAGAGAATGCCACTTTATGGTTAATGAAGGTATTGTCTTGGGGCACAAAATTTCTGAAAGAGGCATTGAAGTTGATAAAGCTAAAGTTGATGCTATTGAAAAGATGTCGTGTCCCAAGGACATCAAAGGTATAAGAAGTTTCCTTGGTCATGCCGGTTTTTATAGGAGGTTCATTAAGGACTTCTCAAAAATTTCTCGGCCTCTAACTAATTTATTACAAAAAGATATACCATTCATCTTTGATATTGATTGTGTAGAAGCATTTGAAATACTTAAGAAAGCATTGATCTCTGCACCTATTGTTTAGCCAGCTAATTGGAATTTACCTTTTGAAATTATGTGTGATGCTAGTGATTATGATGTGGGTGCTGTTCTAGGGCAAAGAGTTGATAAGAAATTAAATGTTATTCAATATTCTAGTAAAACTCTAGACAATGCCCAGAGAAATTATGCTACTACTGAAAAAGAATTCTTAGCAGTTGTATTTGCTTGTGATAAGTTCAGACCTTATATTGTTGATTCTAAAGTAACTATTCACACTGATCATGCTGCTATTAAATATCTTATGGAAAAGAAAGATGCTAAACCTAGACTTATTAGATGGGTTCTCTTGCTACAAGAATTTGATTTGCATATTATTGATAGAAAGGGAGCCGAGAACCCCGTTGCAGATAACTTGTCTAGGTTGGAAAATGTTCTTGATGACCCACTACCTATTGACGATAGCTTTCGTGATGAACAATTAAATGTCATAAATGCTTCTCACACTGCTCCATGGTATGCTGATTATGCTAATTACATTGTTGCGAAGTTTATACCACCTAGTTTCACATACCAGCAAAAGAAAATGTTTTCTATGATTTAGGACATTACTTCTGGGATGACCCACACCTTTATGAAGAAGGAGTAGATGGTGTTATTAGAGGTTGTGTACCTGAGCATGAATAGGAACAGATCCTACGTGTCACTCCGAAGCTTATGGAGGACACCACACTGGAGATAGAACTGCACCTAAGGTATTGCAATCTGGTTTTTATTGGCCTACTCTCTTCAAGGATGCCCATAAGTTTGTTGTATCTTGTGATGAATGTGAAAGAATTGGTAATATTAGTAGACGTCAAGAAATGTATATGAATTATTCACTTGTTATTGAACCATTTGATGTTTGGGGCTTTGATTATATGGGACCCTTTCCTGCCTCCAATAGATATACCTAGTTTTTGTTGATTACATTACTAAGTGGGTAGAGGCTATTCCAACTAGTAGTGTTGATCATAACACCTCTATTAAGATGCTTAAAGAAGTTATTTTTCTGAGGTTTGGATTCCTTAGATATTTAATGACTGATGGTGGTTCACATTTTATTCATGGTGCTTTCCGTAAAATGCTTGCTAAGTATGATGTTAATCATAGAATTGCATCTCCTTATCACCCACAGTCTAGTGGTCAAGTAGAATTGAGTAATAGAGAACTCAAATTAATTTTGCAAAAGACTGTTAATAGATCTAGAAAGAATAGGTCCAAGAAACTTGATGATGCATTATGGGCCTATAGAACCGCATATAAAAATCCTATGGGTATGTCTCCGTATAAAATGGTTTATGGAAAAGCATGTCACTGACCTCTTGAACTAGTACATAAGGCTTACTAGGCTATTAAAGAGCTCAATTATGATTTCAAACTTGCTTGTGAGAAAAGGTTATTTGACATTAGCTCACTTGATGAATGGAGAACCCAAGCCTATGAGAATGCCAAGTTGTTTAAAGAAAAAGTTAAAAGATGGCATGACAAAAGGATACAAAAGCGTGAGTTTAATGTAGGTGATTATGTATTGCTATACAACTCTCGTTTAAGATTTTTTGCAGGAAAACTTCTCTCTAAATGGGAAGGTCCTTACGTCATCGAGGAGGTCTATCGTTCCGGTGCCATAAAAATCAACAACTTCGAAGGCACAAATCTGAAGGTGGTGAACGGTCAAAGAATCGAACATTATATCTCAGGTAATCCTATAAATGTTGAAACCAGTGTTATTGAAACCGTAACCCCGGAGGAATACATACGGGACACTTTCCGGAACATTTCAGACTCCGAAAAGGAATAGGTATGTGGTACGGTAAGTAAACCGACTCCAAAACAGTTCTAATGGCAATTTTTCTCCGTTTTGGAATATTTAGAAAATTAGAAAAAGAATAAGTAGTCCGGGAAGGACACGAGGGCTCCATGAGGGTGGAGGGCGTGCCCTACCCCCTGGGCGCGCCCCCTGCCTCGTGGGCACCTCATGCGCTCTCCAGACTCCGTTTTCTTGCATGTTACGTATTTTGGTTGGTAAAAATTCATTATATAATCTCCCGAAGGTTTTGACTCCCGTATCACGCAATTGTCCTCTGTTCTTGTTTCGAGCTATTTTTCTGACAGATCTAGATCATCATGACGTCTCCAAGTGCCCCCAAGGACAAGTTTTTCGAGAAGGTCATCAACCCCTACCTCACGGAAGTGCTGTGATAACCCACAAGTATAGGGGATCGCAATAGTTTTCGATAAGTAAGACTGTCAAACCCAACGAGGAGCTAAAGGTAGAACAAATATTCCCTCAAGTTCTATCGACCACCGATACAACTCTACGCACGCTTGATGTTCGCTTTACCTAGAACAAGTATGAAACTAGAAGTACTTTGTAGGTGTTGTTGGATAGGTTTGCAAGATAATAATGAATACGTAAATAAAAAGCAGGGTCTGTTTAGATAAAGAAAAAATAAAGTAAATATAGCGAGTGTGGAAAAGTGGTGGTAGGAGTTTGCGAAATTGCCCCTAAGCAATTAACTACTTTACTAGACTGATAGCAAGTATTATGTGGGAGAGGCCACTGCTCGCATGTCATCCCTGACTTGGAATTCTACGCACTTATGATTGGAACTATTAGCAAGCATCCGCAACTACTAATGTTCATTAAGGTAAAACCCAACCATAGCATTAAGATATATTGGTCCCGCTTCAATCCCGTATGCATCAATTTCTATGCTAGGTTGAAGCTTCTGTCACTCTTGCCCTCCAATACATAGTCCTATCAACATACAACTAACCTTAGGGTGTGATCCACACACGCAATCATATGATGGGCACCAAAGGACAGCAACATAACCACAAGCAAATTAAATCAATCATAGCAATTCATCAACCACCGATAGGACAACGAAAATCTACTCAGACATCATAGGATGGCAACACATCATTGGATAATAATATGAAGCATAAAGCGCCATCTTCAAGTAGAGGGTACAACGGGTTGCGGGAGAGTGGACCGCTGTACATAGAGGGGGGAAGGTGATGGAGATGTTGGTGAAGATGACGGAGGTGTTCGTGTAGATCGCGGTGATGATGATGGCCCCCGGTGGCACTCCGGTGCCACCGGAAGTGAGGGGGAGAGAGCCCCCCTCCTTCTTCTTCTTTGTTTACCTCCTCCCTAGATGGGAGAAGGGTTTCCCCTCTGGTCCATGGCCTCCATGGCACGGGAGGGGCGAGAGCCCCTCCGAGATTGGATTTGTATCTCTGTCTCTCTCTGTTTCTGCGTTCCCAGATTCTTCCCTTTCACCGTTTCTTATATCCACGGAGATCCGTAACTCCGATTGGGCTGAAATTTTAACACGATCTCTATCCAGATATTAGCTTTCTTCCGTCGAAAGAAGGGCATCAACCGCCTTATGGGTGGCCCACGAGGGTCAGGGGGCAGGCGCACCCCCTACCTCATGGCCACCTCGGGCATCATCTCGCGTGGATTTTTCTTCCCAAAAATCATATATATTCGAAAAAAATCTCTGTCAGTTTTTATCCCGTTTGGACTCCGTTTGATATGGATATTCTGCGAAACAAAACATGCAACAAACAGGAACTGGCACTGGGCACTGGATCAATATGTTAGTCCCAAAAATAGTATAAAAAGTTGCCAAAAGTATATGAAAGTTGTAGAATATTGGCATGGAACAATCGAAAATTATAGATACGATAGAGACGTATCATGCTGCAACACCCTCAAACCATTGAGATGGATGAGGGGTGCTGCACATCCGCGATGTTGAGGGACCAAGGAGGACTGGAAGCGTGGAGACAAGGCTCGAGGCAATGGAGCAACAATTTTTCAAGTGCCAGGAGATGATGGAACGCGGACTCAACGCCAACCATATGATGATCGCGGAGTTCACCATCAACCACAAGCTGGATGCCAAGAACATTGGGGAGATCATCTTCAAACTTCACGAGAAGAATCGAGCACCTCCAAGCCCAAATCTATGACCTGCAAAACCAAAACTGTGAATATGAATATAGATTCAAGAGTATGAGTTTGGCTGCAGATTTGAGTATCCCGGAGACTCGTTCATCCTTATATGATGGTGAGCCTATGCCTTGGAAGACGGACGACAAGCCTACTTCATCATCACCACCATCTTCTTCACCAACAAAGGAGACATAATCATATGGGTATGGGAACTCCCCTTGGCAACTACCAAGCTTGGGGGAGGTGCCTCGGTATCGTATCACCATCACTTTTATCTTTACTGTTTTTCTTAGTTCGATCCTTTTAGTAATATCTTGATCTAGTAGAATAAATTTTTTGGTATGATATAGTTTTGAGTTTTGCTTTATGATCCCTCTATGGAATCGAGTCCGTGAGCTATATAATAAAGATCAGTGTTGAGTCAAGGGCTTGATTATCTTGCTATGATCTTGAGTGAGTAAAAGAAAAAGAAAGAATAAAAAGAGATCATATTGATCTTATGAAGAGTAATGACTTCACATAGAAAGAGTATGATGATTAAAAATTGTTGAGAGTTGACAAAAATAGCTTTGGTCATCGTTGCAATTAATAGGAAGTAATAAAGAAAGAGAGGTCTTCACATATAAATACACTATCTTGGACATCTTTTATGATTGTGAGCACTCATTAAAATATGACATGCTAAAGAGTTGACATTGGACAAGGAAGACAACGTAATGGGTTATGTTTTCTTACATCTGAGATAAAATATATTGTCATGGATCATCCAACATGATTGAGCTTGCTTTTCCCCCTCATGCTAGCCAAATTCTTTGCACCAAGTAGAGATAGTACTTGTGCTTCCAAATACCCTTAAACCCAGTTTTGCCATGAGAGTCCACCATATCTACCTATGGATTGAGTAAGATCCTTCAAGTAAGTTGTCATCGGTGCAAGCAATAAAAATTGCTCTCTAAATATGTATGATTGATTGGTGTGGAGGAAATAAGCTTTATACGATCTTGTGATGTGGAAGAAATAAAAGCGACAGACTGCATAATAAAGGTCTATATCACAAGTGGCAATATAAAGTGGCGTTCTTTCGCATTAAGATTTTCAGAATCCAACCATAAAAGCGCATGACAACCTCTTCTTCCCTCTGCGAAGGGCCTATCTTTTACTCTTATCTCCCACCTTACATAAGAGTCATGGTGATCTTCACCTTTCCTTTTTACATTTTATCTTTTGGCAAGCACAATATGTTGGAAAGATCCTGGTATATATGGCTAATTGGATGTGATTTTTCATGAACTATTATTGTTAACATTAACCTTGAGGGAAAACATTGGGAGGCAAAACTATAAGCCCCTATCTTTCTCTGTGTGATTAAGACTTCATACCCATAAATATTGCGTGAGTGTTAGCAATTGTGAAAGACTAAAAGATGGTTGAGTATGTGGACTTGCTGAAAAGCTCTTATATTGACTCTTTCCTATGTTATGATAAATTGCAATTGCTTCAACGACTGAGACTATAGTTTGTTAGTTTTCAATGAAGTTTATGATTCATACTTGAAATTGTGATTGAATTGTTACTCTAGCATAAGAGATCATATGACAATAATTATATAAGTTGTTGTTCTAAGAATGATCATCATGCCCTCATGTCCGTATTTTATTTTTATCGACACCTCTATCTCTAAACATGTTGACATATTTTTCGATTTCGGCTTTCGCTTGAGGACAAGAGAGGTCTAAGCTTGGGGGAGTTGATACGTCCATTTTGCATCATGCTTTTATATCGATATTTATTGCATTATGGGCTGTTATTACACATTATGTCACAATACTTATGCCTATTCTCTCTCATTTTACAAGGTTTACATAAAAGAGGGAGAATGCCGGCAGTTAGGATTCTAGGCTGGAAAAGGAGCAAATATTAGACCTATTCTGCACAGCTCCAAAAGTCGTGAAACTTCATGGAAGTTATTTTCAGAATATATAAAAAATACTGAGCGCAAGAACTACCAGAGGGGGCCACTCACCAGCCACGAGGGTTGGGGCGCCCCCTACCCCCCTGGGCGCCCCCCTGCCTCGTGGGCTCCCTGGTGGCCCTCCGATGCCCATCTTCTGCTATATGGAGTCTTTTGTTGAGGAAAAAATCATAAGAAAGCTTTTGGGACGAGACTCCGCCACCACGAGCCGGAACCTTGGCGGAACCAATCTAGGGCTCTGGCGTAGCTATTCTGCCGGGGACACTTCCCTCCGGGAGGGTGAAATCATCACCATCGTCATCACCAACACTCCTCTCATCGGGAGGGGGCCAATCTCCATCAACATCTTCACCAGCTCCATCTCCTCTCAAACCCTAGTTCATCTCTTGTATCCAATTCTTGTCTTTAAGTCTTGGATTGGTACCTGTAGGTTGCTAGTAGTGTTGATTACTCCTTGTAGTTGATGCTAGTTGGTTTACTTGGTGGATCATATGTTCAGATCCTATATGAACATTAATACCCCTCTAATTATGAACATGAATATGCTTTGTGAGTACTTACGTTTGTTCCTGAGGACATGGGAGAAGTCTTGCTATTAGTAGTCATGTGAATTTGGTATTCTTTCGATAGTTTGATGAGATGTATGTTGTCTCTCCTCTAGTGGTGTCATGTGAACGTCGACTATATGACACTTCACCATTATTTGGGCCTAGAGGAAGGCATTGGGAAGTAATAAGTAGATGATGGGTTGCTAGAGTGACAGAAGCTTAAACCCTAGTTTATGCGTTGCTTTCGTAAGGGGATGATTTGGATCCATATGTTTCATGCTATGGTTAGGTTTACCTTAATACTTTTGTTGTAGTTGCGGAAGCTTGCAATAGAGGTTAATCATGAGTGGGATGCTTGTCCAAGTAAGGACAGTACCCAAGCACTGGTCCACCCACATACCAAATTATCAAAGGACCGAACGCGAATCATATGAATGTGATGAAAACTAGCTTGACGATAATTCCCATGTGTCCTCGGGAGCGCTTTCCTTCATATAAGAGTTCATCCAGGCTTGTCCTTTGCTACAAAAAGGATTGGGCCATCTTGCTGCACCTTATTTACTTTTATTACCTTATCACAAAACTATCTATTACCTATATTTTCAGTGCTTGCAGAGAATACCTTGTTGAAAATCGCTTATCATTTCCTTCTGCTCCTCGTTGGGTTCGACACTCTTACTTATAGAAAGGACTATGATAGATCCCCTATACTTGTGGGTCATCATCCCTCCACCCTCTACTAGATCGAGAGTTCAAGGGATGTCATCAAGCTGAACGTGTGCCGAACACAGAGGTGCCGTATGTTCGGTACTTGGATCGTGAAGACGTTCAACTACATCAACTGCGTTAACCTAACGCTTCCGCTTTCAGTCTACGAGGGTACGTGGACACACTCTCCCCCTCTCGTTGCTATGCATATCCTAGATAGATCTTGCGTGATTGTAGGAATTTTTTTTGAAATTGCATGCTATGTTCCCCAGCAAGTGGCATCCGAGGCCAGGTCTATGCGTAGATGATATGCACAAGTAGAACACAATGAGTTGTGGGTGATATTAGTCATATTGCTTAACACCAACGTTTTATTTTGATTCGACGGTATTGTTGGATGAAGCGACCTGGACCAACATTACATGACCATGTTCATGAGACCGGTTCTACCGATGTGCTTCACACACAGGTGGCTGGCGGGTGTCTATTTCTCCAACTTTAGTTGAATCGAGTTTGACTACGGCCGGTCCTTGTTGAAGGTTAAAACAGCACACTTGACGAAAAATCATTGTGGTTTTGATGCTTAGGTAAGAATGGTTCTTGCTAGAAGCCCGTAGCAGCCACGTAAAACTTGCAACAACAAAGTAGAAGACGTCTAACTTGTTTTTGTACGGCATGTTGTGATGTGATATGGTCAAGACGTGAAGAGATATAAATTGTTGTATGAGATGATCATGTTTTGTAAAAGTTATCAGCAACTGGCAGGAGCCTGATGGTTGTCGCTTTATTGTATGAAATGCAATCGCCATGTAATTACTCTACTTTATCACTAAGCGGTAGCGATAGTCGTGGAATCAATAGTTGGCGGGACGACAACGATGCTACGATGGAGATCAAGGTGTCAAGCCGGTGAAGATGGAGATAAATGCAATGAACATT
>NC_053028.1:667558928-667569157 GCF_003073215.2 Triticum urartu
TTCTATGGACACCTCAAGCCGATGATACCTCCACTCTCTTCTCGTGGATCGCCCCCTCTATATATATGTTATATCCAGGACTCTATTTCACACACATTGCATATGTTAAATTTTTTGATTGACCCCCCCCCACAAAAAAAACTCTCAAGAACCCACACACTATATCTCTCTAGGTTTGTATCTCTCTCACACAACCCCACGTAGGTGGTGTACGTATACAAGAAGAGAATAGGTGCACCGTGCACGTACTCACGCTTCGTGCCCAGCCACACCCGCGCGGGTACACGGTGGAGCTCATTTCTCCGCAGAAGCTGAATTTGTTTTTGAAACATCAAGTGGCCAGAGACTCGAAAACTTATTTTCCCATTAGTGACTTGTCAGGGCGGTGGATTTTAGTTTGTACGATAATGCTGCATCCACCTAAAGTAACGAAAGTTCTTACGTAAACTTCCTAGTAATTCCCTCTTCGTAGGTGCAGCATTACTCCTAACATTTGTAATATCAGTTTGAAACTTGTAATATTGCCGTGTCCTATTCCTGCGTTTTCAAAATCCTGCGAATCAAACAGGTCCTGAGTTGGTGATGATGTTGTGCCTCCCATCTTTCACCAATAGCCGTCGGATCTAGATCTGACGCATACAAACCAAGCTTCTCCATTTTTGCAAAAAGATGCCCGCACTTGTTCCCTATTTACAAACAACTCCTTGTCTCTCACAATCAGCCTCATCTCCTCCCCACCACATCTAGGAGTAGAAGGCCGTGGAAAAATCTGGCGCGATGGCCGCTGCCGGAGCCGTCCACCCCCAATCTTGGTGTTCCGTGCAATGCACGGGCATCTACGCACGGGAAATTATGTCGAACAGGGCTAGTTGTAAGCAGGCTAGCTCTACAGCCATGATGATAGTGACTGCAGACGGTGAGGCTGACTATGGTATGCCGAACACGGCGCCTATACTCAGGTGTCATCTCCGGCGCAGGGTCTTGTCACTTCACTGTGAGGAGCAGCACGTAATAATTTGACCAACGGATAGTACAGTGCTAGTACTCCTACTACTACATTGGTAGTACTACTACTAGTACTAGTAGCACCACCGTCTGGATTTAGGAGTACTACCACGTCCATCTGGATTTTAGTATTTGACTAGCAATATCTAGTAATGCATGTCACCAAAAATGTACTACTCCTCTGTAAATAAATACATGGTGTTTTATTCCTATCGGCGAGAGAACTTAATGTTTTTCTGAAGGAAATATGCCCTAGAGGCAATAATAAAGTTATTATTTATTTCCTTATATCATGATAAATGTTTATTATTCATGCTAGAATTGTATTAACCGGAAACATAATACATGTGTGAATACATAGACAACACAAGTGTCACTAGTATGCCTCTACTTGACTAGCTCGTTAATCAAAGATGGTTATGTTTCCTAACCATGAACAATGAGTTGTTATTTGATTAACGGGATCACATCATTAAGAGAATGATCTGATTGACATGACCCATTCCATTAGCTTAGCACCCGATCGTTTAGTATGTTGCTATTGCTTTCTTCATGACTTATACATGTTCCTATGACTATGAGATTATGCAACTCCCGTTTGCCGGAGGAACACTTTGGGTGCTACCAAACGTCACAACGTAACTGGGTGATTATAAAGGAGCATTACAGGTGTCTCCAAAGGTAGATGTTGGGTTGGCGTATTTCGAGATTAGGATTTGTCACTCCGATTGTCGGAGAGGTATCTTCTGGGCCCTCTCGGTAATGCACATCACATAAGCCTTGCAAGCATTGCAACTAATGAGTTAGTTGCGAGATGATGTATTACGGAACGAGTAAAGAGACTTGCCGGTAACGAGATTGAACTAGGTATTGGATACCGACGATCGAATCTCGGGCAAGTAACATACCGATGACAAAGGGAACAACGTATGTTGTTATGCGGTCTGACCGATAAAGATCTTCGTAGAATATGTAGGAGCCAATATGGGCATCCAGGTCCGCTATTGGTTATTGACCGGAGACATGTCTCGGTCATGTCTACATTGTTCTCGAACCCGTAGGGTCCGCACGCTTAAGGTTACGATGACAGTTATATTATGAGTTTATGCATTTTGATGTACCGAAGGTTGTTCGGAGTCCCGGATATGATCACAGACATGACGAGGAGTCTCGAATTGGTCGAGACATAAAGATTGATATATTGGAAGCCTATATTTGGACATCGGAAGTGTTCCGGGTGAAATCGGGATTTTACCGGAGTACCGGGAGGTTACCGGAACCCCCCGGGAGCCATATGGGCCTTAATGGGCTTTAGTGGAAAGGAGAAAGGGGCAGCCCAAGGTGGCGCGCGCCTCCCCCCTCCCCTAGTCCTATTAGGACTAGGAGAGGTGGCCGGCCCCCCTCTCCCTCTTTCCCCCTCGGGGAATCCTAGTCTAACTAGGATTGGGGGGGAGTCCTACTCCCGGGAGGAGTAGGACTCCTCCTGCGCCCTCTTCCTGGCCGGCGCACCCCTCCCCTTGGCTCCTTTATATACTGAGGCAGAGGCACCCCAGAAAGACACAAGTTGATCCACGTGATCTATTCCTTAGCCGTGTGCGGTGCCCCCAGCCAACATATTCCTCGATTATACTGTAGCGGAGTTTAGGCGAAGCCCTGCTGCTGTAGTGCATCAAGATCATCACCACACCGTCGTACTGACGGAACTCTTCCCCGACACTTTATTGGATCAGAGTCCGGGGATCGTCATCGAGCTGAACGTGTGCTCGAACTCGGAGGTGTCGTAGTTTCGGTGCTTGATCGGTTGGATCGTGAAGACGTACGACTACTTCCTCTACGTTGTGTCAACGCTTCCGCAGTCGGTCTGTGGGTACGTAGACAACACTCTCCCCTCTCGTTGCTATGCATCACCATGATCTTGCGTGTGCGTAGGAATTTTTTTGAAATTACTACGAAACCCAACATTTTGCTATCCTGACTAGAGTACTAATAGGATTACATGCAATGAACCAAACACTGCATGTCATGTTTGGTAGTCTCAAGTCATTGAAAGCCATGCACGGCCCACATCTCTCATTGGTTGATATGTCACGAAATAAGAAACAAGGAGGGAGTTAATGCACCGTGCCTAAGTATTTTGGGATTATTTGGTTTTCATAAGGTGACTTACACAACATTTTTGTTTACATGCATTAACATTTTATTAGTTAAATCAAAGGTCAAAACTTGGCGCAAAATGCAAAGGGGACCAATAAACCAGTAAACATCAAACTTCTCTCGTTTGGCCCCAACTAGAGGTCCGGTGAGATGACTATACTGCACCGGCACGGAGGGGGACGCAGCTTCATTGACTTACGGCAACTGCCTTTGGGTGAATGACACGTGGCCCCAGGGGGTGGCTGGCCCACCTATCATACAGCCAAAGGCAGGTGCAGTAGAGGGCCGAGGAGTAGTACGAAATCCTACGCACCTACGCACGCTAACCAAGGGCTGAGTGATCACTCGAATCGCAAGATCAGTTGACTAGAAGCTACGCTAGACCCATGGAGGCGATGAGCGCGAGCATCAGCCGGCTGTGCCAGATGGTCCACGACGCCGGCCTGGCCCGGCACCGAGGAACGTCTCCAGGTAGTATTGCTTGAGGCCGCCAGGGCGAGGGGCCGCTTGGACGACAGCTTCGTCTCCTTGTTCGACGAGGTCCTCGTCGGTTTCCTCGACAAGTTCACCGTCGTCAAGAAGCTTGCGGACGACTTTGACGTAAGCCTCCAGCCGACGCGCCCAGGCTCTGCGATGCCCGCCACCCTCAACGGCCACTATGGTAACAACCTCTTCGACGCACTGGTGGCCCTGCGACTGCCCGCCGTCGCGCGGAGAATGTCCACCTCGAGGTCGCGCTCGCCGTGCAGCGCCTGGCGCAGCAAGACACCATCGACATAATCACCCACGTCTCACGCGCAAATCGTCCACAAGGACTACTACATGCAAGAGGAGGACGATAGGACGCTGGCCTTCTTGGAGCGCAGGGCAACCTTGGACGGCACTGTTCAGAAGCACGTTGAGCTCGCCGCCAACGCCGCTGCTCCTCACACGTCGGTTGGTGACCCGGCGCACTAGGGCGTGAGGATGTCGTTGAACGTTGATGGATCCGTATGTATTTTTATCTTTCGTCAAATCCATGTAGTAGTATATGATACTACAGTAATTATCTTACCTTTCGCATCAACTTCATAATTTTCGTACGTACTCCATGCATGAACGGCGCCAGAACCAAACTTCTCATTACTCTAGGCAAAATCGTTATTTTCTATCTATCGGTCGCGCCATGGAGCAGAACCAAATTTTACAAGTTACGAGTTCAAAAGGAAAAGCCTGCCGTGTTCGCGTCGCACCCCCACACGGTTGGTCCGGCACGCCGCTCAAGCGGGAATGCGTGCGGTGTTGCATTTTCACTTACAAGTGGGACCGCAGTTGAGCAAACCGACTATCGGCAAACCCCCACCCTGCCCACCGCGCGATGGCTGAGAAAATAGGAGGGAGAAGAGATGGTTGTAGCACGGACTCCAAGAAAATTGGTGTCGGATGGGACTCGTGTGGGTGGCGTGTGCCGTACTGCTAGACGTGAATGCTACTGAGTTATGGCCCATGCCACCCCACTATATTGATCCTATATCGAGGTACGTAGAACAAATTTCCTGCAGTCCGTGCTCAGCCCTCCTCTATCTCTCTTCTCAGCCAGCCAGCGGAACGCGGAGCCCATCGTCTGTTTGCTCACATGGCCCACATGTCAGTGAAAACGAGAGGACCCACTGAACCTGCACATCTTTCACCTCGACGTGCTGGTGATGAAAAACAAATCCAATAAAGATCTTGTGGCGCTTTTGGAGTTACTCAAGAGTAGTAAGATTCTATTTACAGTTTAACCCAAGATGCACATCTCGTGGCTTCAACTACCACTCTATTTTCTTTCATGACACGACCTGGATGCTGGATGTCCCACGTGTCAGCAAAAGGAGGAAGAACCCGACCAAATCTTCGGTTCTGCTCTCGGATGAGATTAGTGCACTTGTTGATACTCCTACTAGAATGCGAGGAAGTAACGTCTACTTCTTTACACTCGAAGAAGAAAGAAGCACGCAAGATCGAGCCTTCCGAAGATCAACAATGAATGCATCGAGAAGGAACTAATCCAACTTACAGGAGTAGTAAAATGTATTCTTGTGGTTCTTGTTTTCTTTGGTCTTGCTTTTCTAGTCAAAATTATCTTTGGAGTTCGTGCAAAACGGAGGTCCATTTGGGGTCGTGCGTTTGAGTTGGCCTTACAAGTGGGACCGCAGTTAAGGAAACCGACTATCGACAAACCCCCACCTCGCCCACCGCGATGGCTGAAGTTAGAGAAACGACGAGGTTGAAGAGATTGCTCTAGCACGACTCCAAGAAATAATATGGTGTCAGATGGATGTCGTGGTGGTGGCGTGTGCCGTACTCCTGGACGTGAATGCTTGTTCTGGCCCATGCCACCCTACTACTCCTACTACTTACTCCTACTATATAGTACTAGTATCGAGGATTCGAGGTGCTGGTTACGTACAACGAAAACATTAACATATGGCCTACAGTAAAAACACCGCCTGACGCATGAAGCATGTGAAGCTAGTACTGATGAAACTATGTACCTAGGGTAGGGGCACGGACCCGTCCAAAGAGCCCTACCCAAGGACATCCCTAGAAGAAGTCACCTTTCAATCGACTTGAAGGTATCTCACTCGACGGGTTCAAGACACTCGACCAATAAGCTACCACTCGACCATGAAGCTAGCCACTCGACCGCCAGGAGATCTGAAGTCACTCCGCAGGCAAACGGTCGGCTATTAAGTAGTCTTTATGGTCATTGTAGCACTCTATTAGGGGCGTTACCAGTAACGCCCAACCTTAAATGTACCTTAAACCCTGCATTACTGAGGGCAGAGGGGGCCGGCGAACTCTATATAAGCCACCCCCTCCTCAGTATGGAGGGTTGGCACCTCCGTTATTCACACGCCAGTAATCCAGTCGACTGCCTCCGGGCACCGAGACGTAGGGCTGCTACTTCCTCCGCAAAGGGCCTAAACTCGTACTCTTGGTGTGTTTACAACTTCCCAATAGCTGAGATCTAGCCTCTCCATACATACCCCCCTACATCACTGTCAGAGCTAGAACCACGACAGTTGGCGCCCACCGTGGGGCAGGAATCTTAGCGCCTGATTGGAGAAGTTGCGATTTTTCCGATCCCTTTGATCATGGTTTCGTGCGGAGTTTTTGTGGAGGGCCGCGAGATCCGCCTCGGCGCGCTCAGGTTCATCGCCGACGACTCCGCCTGGCTTCAGGAGGTGCCACTCGACAGCGACGCGCTCCCCGTCCGCGGCGCGACGCATTTCTGCGCATGCGTTCGTGGCGACCTCCTGCGACAGCCGTCGACCCAGTATCGGTCGGCCCCCGTATCGTCTCCCCGCTCTGTCTCCCACCGGCGCAAGCGCTCCGGTCGGTCGAGACTTCAGAGGTGGGTGAGGCATGCCGTGGCTCGCCAGTCGGCCGCCCCGCAAGTCGGCGGCAATCGAGCCCGACGAATCCCTCTGCGGCCTGTTCAACCTGTCGACTGGCTTCGCTGAGACCGCATCCAAGTGCGACAGCAGTGACCCAGCGGCTGAGATCCTGGCGGTCGATGGAACGCACAGTCCTGCCGGTTTCCCTCGCATTGGTGGAGGCGCGGATGGGGGCGACCCGTCGCATCCCCACGATGAGTATCTCCCCGAACCTCTCACGTCATTACATCGAGAGGAGCTTCGCCGCCGGAACATGGACGCACTCCGCACTCCTATCGTCGGAGAGACCCCCGAGGCCCGGGCCTTGGAGGACGCGCGCTTGGCTAATTTGGCCGAGCGCACTCAACTGGAGAATCTCCAGCGAGCACTCGACGAGCAAGCGCGTCAGCGGGCTCCCGAGTCTAGTCGACGCCAGCTCTTCCCGCCGACGCAGGTATACCGAACCCCAGTTCAGAATTTGGCCGCCGCGGCCCATATAGTAGAATCGATTCAGCCCTCCCAGTCGGAGGCGGGCAGGGGCTTGTTACAGATCAAGAGCGTTGCTCCGGGCGGCGGGAAACCAGAATTCCGCTGTTTCTCAGTCGCGGAATAGGATCCACAGTCGATCCGTTGCAACAGATACAGTCCAGTCGGCTCACAGCCCCGGTCGCCCCCGAGGCGTGAGGGACGTGGCGACCGGCATGATCAGTACAGAAGAAATGAGCAGTATGATCACCGATTCGATCGTGATGATCGACGTCGAGTGCCAACCCCTCCCCCGAGGAGTGGGTCATATGCGCCTCGACAGGCAGAGATGACAGACGCCCTCATAGTGTTGGGCAGAGGATTCCAGTCGACCCCAGGGACCCAGGCTTTGATGCGAGATCCATCCTCGTTCAAGGTTTGGTTGACAGGAACAGAGCTCATCGAGAAGGCCACAACAGAGATGCGCCTGCCAGCAGCAGAGTACATGCTTCAGGGCCAGAGTGTTTCAGTCGAGCCATCAGAGCCGCAGTGATTCCCCCCTTTCAGGCTGGCGACTGGAATCAGCAAGTTCACCGGTGAATCTAAGCCTGACACTTGGCTCGAAGATTACCGAGTGGCTGTACAGATTGGCGGTGGCAATGATGAGGTGGCCATGAAGCATTTGCCTCTCATGTTAGAGGGCTCAGCCAGAGCGTGGCTAAATCAGTTGGCACCCAGCAGCATTTACACTTGGGAGGACCTCTCCCGAGTGTTTATCACAACCTTTGAAGGAACATGCAAGCGACCTGCAGGCCTTACAGAGTTGCGGTCTTGCGTGCAGAAGCCGAATGAAACTCTGAGGGAATACATCCAGAGGTGGATCACACTGCATCACTCGGTTGAGAATGTGCCAGACCATCAAGCAGTTTGTGCCTTCAAGGAAGGCGTTAAATACAGAGAGTTGAATCTGAAGTTCGGTCGAACTGGAGAGATGTCTCTGAATCGGATGATGGAGATTGCCACCAAGTACGCTAATGGTGAAGACGAGGACCGACTCCGGAGTGGCAAGCACAAGGCAGTCGCCCAAGAAACCGGAGGAAACTCCAGTCGGAAACAGAAGCGGAAGGCCGAGCCAGCCGCTCCTGGGGAGGCCCTGGCCGTAGCCCAGGGAAACTTCAAGGGAAAACCCAAGGGCACCTGGAAGCCCAAGAAAGTCAAGGATCAGGATGGAAACGATGTTTTGGATCTGCCATGTCACATCCACACCAAGAAAGATGAAGAGGGTAATTTTATTTACCCAAAGCATACCACTCGACAGTGCCGGCTCCTAATCCAGCAGTTTCAAGGCAAACAGTCCAAGGATAAGGAAAAAGAGTCAGACAGAGTCGAGGACAAGGAAGATAGCGACGATGGATACCCCCAAATCAATTCCACCCTGATGATTTTTGCTGATGTCGAAAGCAAAAGTCGACTGAAAGTCATTAACCGTGAGGTGAATATGGTTGCTCCGGCAACACCCAGTTATCTGAAGTGGTCTCAGACTGCCATCACGTTCGACCAGTCTGATCACCCTACGCACATTGCCACCCCTGGGAGGCAAGCTTTGGTGGTCGACCCAATTGTCGAAGGCACTCGACTGACCAAAGTCCTGATGGATGGTGGCAGTGGCCTGAACATACTATACGCCGAAACTTTGAAAGGAATGGGCATTCCGATGTCCAGACTAAGTACCAGTAACATGAGCTTCCACGGAGTCATTCCTGGCAAGAAAGCCGAATCACTCGGCCAGATTGCTCTTGATGTGGTTTTCGGTGATTCAAAGAATTACCGCAAGGAAAAGTTGACATTCGAGGTTGTGGACTTCCAAAGTGCTTATCATGCCATTTTGGGCAGGCCAGCTTACGCACGCTTCATGGCTCGACCATGTTACGTGTACCTCAAACTGAAGATGCCTGGCCCTAAAGGTGTAATCACTGTTACAGGCAACCGAAAGAAAGCAGAAGAGTGTTTTCAGAAAGGCTCAAAGATCGCTGATGCTCAGATGGCAGTGGTCGAGCTGCAAGAGTACCAAAAGACTGCCGATCCGAGTGAATTGCTACGAGCCAAGAAGCCTGCTTCAGAATCAGCTTTTCAGTCGTCCGGTGAAACAAAGCCAGTCCACATTCACCCGACCGACCCCGATGCTGCCCCGACTCACATCTCAACGACGCTCGACTCCAAATAGGAAGAAGCGCTCGTCCAGCTCCTCCGTGAGAACTGGGACATCTTCGCATGGAAACCTCTGACATGCCTGGAGTTCCCAGAGGGCTGGCTGAGCACCGTCTACGAGTCGACCCAAAATTCAAGCCTGTGAAGGAACATCTTCGACGGTCCGCCGTCCAGAAGAAGCAAGCCATTGGCGAGGAGGTGGCTCGGCTCTTAGCAGCGGAGTTCATCGAGAGATTTACCACTCCGAGTGGCTCGCCAATGTGTCATGGTCCCCAAGAAGGACAAGTCACTTCGCATGTGCATTGATTTCAAACATATCAATCGGGCCTGCCCGAAAGATCATTTTCCTCTCCCTCGCATCGACCAAATAGTCGACTCGACTGCGGGGTGCGAGAGATTGTCTTTTCTAGATGCCTATTCCGGGTACCATCAGATCCGTCTGTATGGACCCGACGAGATCAAAACAGCTTTCATCACTCCATTCGGATGCTTCTGTTACGTCACCATGCCGTTCGGCCTCAAGAACGCCGGAGCCACGTTCATGAGAATGATTCAGAAGTGTCTACTCACTCAAATCAGTCGGAATGTGGAGGCATACATGGATGATATTGTGGTCAAGTCACGGAAAGGTTCCGACCTGCGGGCTGACCTTGCTGAAACCTTTGCCAACCTCAGGAGGTATGATATCAAGCTCAATCCATCAAAGTGCACGTTCGGAGTTCCAGGTGGAAAGTTACTCGGTTTTCTCGTTTCCGAACGGGGGATCGATGCCAATCCTGAAAAAGTTGGCACCATACTCCGGATGAAGCGTCCTGTACGCGTGCACGATGTCCAAAAGCTTACAGGCTGCTTGGCCGCTCTAAGTCGATTCATTTCTCGTCTCGGTGAAAAGGCGTTGCCTCTTTACCGACTGATGAAGAAGTCTGACAAGTTCGAGTGGACTCCAGAAGCTGACGCAGCATTTGCAGAGCTCAAGGGAGTCGGAGACATGGAGCT
>NC_053028.1:667570157-667599909 GCF_003073215.2 Triticum urartu
CACAGACGAATTTAACGGTGTGCTTTGTGTAAGTTGCTATTCATTATAATCATTGCATCTCTCTCTTTTTCAACGTTAGCATCGAAAAATGCATTAGGCCCTGTATAGATGGAAGGAGGGAGTAGCTTTGAATAGCATTTGTATAGTAAAACGGGGCAAGACTCTCTCTTTGTGTGGTGTGAATAGTTATTTTTTCGTTTCTTTTTGTTGAGGGAAGTGCGAATTGATTTGGTACGTACAAGTACAATATTACACGTATAGGCTTGTCAACTAAAATTTCAAACCCGCGTCTTGTATACGAAAATTCAGAATATCGTGCTCCCAAAACTGGCGCCTTCACAACCCGCGCCTTGCTATCCCGAAATTACAACGCGCGTGAAAACTCCCTCCAGCTGCCAAATCCCGACACGCGAAATCCCCTTCTAACCCTGAGCCGAAAGGGCCGCTAGTTCAAATCGGTGGGGGTACTTTTGTAACACACCCTACATTTTGGACAAGCGCGTTCCTAAGTCATGCTTCACCCCCTCCCATCGCCCCCTTTTCGCCATTCGAAATCCCAGGCCGCCATAACCTCTCCGCTCAGCCGCGAAACCCCACCCTCCTCCGTCGCCACGTCACCGCTGCCCAGCCGGAGCCTCTTCCACGACGTCGTCACCGCAACAGCTCGACGTCCCTCGTCCACCTCCCCGGATGAGGATCCGTCGTCCATCTCGCCGTCCGCCGGTTCAGCCGCCCCGTCCTCCACCTCCAAGGAGCTGCTCCGACGATCGCCTCGTCTATCGCGGCTGCTCCATCCCCACAGCCGCCTTAACCTGCTCCACCGACAGCATCCTCACCGACTCCTCGGACGAAGCCGAGGCCTACTCGGCGCCACCAAAGAGGTTGTACACTCATCGCATCGCACCTTCTCCTTAACTCGACCTCCCGGCGCCGACGGTGCTCCATCCCGCACCCCCATGGAGCGGCTACCTTGAAGCCGGCGCGCGGGCGACATCTCCACGGCGGCTCTCCCCCAGTGCGAGGCCCCTTCGGCGGCGGCGTCCATACCAGCCGGATCTGCTGCTGCTGCTCCGGCTCTCGCTCGATCGCTCGCTCGCCCAGCTACTGCTGCTGCTCCCCCTCGCTCGTGCTGCTGCTCTGCTCCGATTAAGCCACACTTCAGTCGACTGAATCGACTTTTGGGTCAAGTCGATTTTCAGGGTGGGGGGCTCGCCGGAGTTAAGGAAGAACCACCGCAGCAGGGACGGGGGCTCGCCGGAGAGGTACCCCACTATCTATCTTAGGGTTCAGGGTGGGGCGGGGGGCCTAGAGGGCTGGCCGGGCGGCGGTGGCGAGTTGTTTCGGGGCGGCGAGGCGGCGCTGGGGCCGGCGGTTCGGCCGGTGGTGGCTGGCGGCTCAGGGGGGTGCAGGTTGAAGATGAACTGCAGGCCCTCCCTAAACTACATGTCAAGTGCCTCTCTGCTACCATTGCGTTCAGTTTCGACAGTAGCATTCAGATTCCACAGTAAATTTCAGTTTCGACAGTTAAGTTCAGAGTCAACAGTTTTTACCTCATCTGTTGTAGTCAGGTGGTTTTTGGTGATGTTAATTTTACATCCATTTTACATCATCTATTGGAGATGCTATTAGAATCCCACTTGAGATTGACGATGTCTGTCTTGTGCTGCTTCAGCCTTGACGTCTTACGGCTCACCGGAGCTGCTCCAATGAGAACGATCCATCACAACAGAGCAGTGCCCTGGACGCCGTCTACATTCCTCAGATCTTCCTCCACACCTCCGACAGCCACCTCTGCCTCAACTGCTCAGCGACCAACCCAATGATGCTAGGTCGACACGGCTACGGCAAAGAGGTTGTACACTTGTTGCATCACTTATTACTATACATTCACTGTCGATCCATTAGGGCTATTTTGGTTCAACGGAAAAACATCGATCCACTGGTTGTTACCATCACTCTAAATTTCTGCATGCTCTCCTTACATAATCTCACCATATTTTTTCGTATGCATGTCAGATATTGTACACAGTCATGCTGAACATGTAGAGAAAAAGAGAAGAGTTTTGCGCGGCAATACAATGTCATGCAGACATCGCTCCATGGTGGGTTCAATGGCAAACCCTCCCCACCCCTCTCCAGATTGTAATCCAGAGGAAGATATCTGTTCTGAGGCGGATTCGGACCGCTTGACCACTCCTATTTACCCCCCAAGGTGTTTGCTCTACCTTGGCATGATGATGTTAGTCATATCATGCATATGTTGCCTTGCAGTGCCTACTTTTGACATCATATATGTCATCTGCTTAGTTTAGACATGTTCTGTAATGCCACCTGTTTAGTTTCTATATCATATATGGGAATTATGCAGTCTCATGTCTTTTAGCCAGCCATAATATATGTGAAATGTGCAATGCCATCCTGTTTAACCAGGCATCATATATTTGAATGATATCTTGCCCATCCTTTTCTTCATTACATTTCCATTTGTCGACAATGTTTGTACATTAAACTACTCTTCTGTGAATCAGCCATTTGGGTGGGAGATGGAAAAATCTAGAGTGAAAACAAGGCCTTCAGAGCAGACAGTGCTACCTGTCGAAGCAGATCTCTTGTTGGGTCCCGATAGCTCCTCAGAGATGGATTCAGAGACAGATGACCAGTCCTATTCCCCACTGAGGTGTATGCTCTAACTTGGCACGGTTATACTGCTCATATCATGCATACGGTGTCTTGCATTGCATAGTTTAGACATCATATACACAATATTCAACACCATGTTCTTAGTTCAGACATCATATCGAATGCCCTCTGTTTAGCATATAAATCACATATGTGAATTAAATGATGCGATCCTGATTACTTAGATAACATGTAGGTGAATTATGTCATGCGATCCTGTTTAGTTATTCATCATATCTTTGAATTATGTTATGCTATGCTATCCAGTTTAGATAGACATCATATATGTGAAAATTATGTCATGCTATCCATTTTAGTTAAACAATATACATGTAAACTATTTCATGCCCTCTTTTTTCCACACTATCTATTGCATCTGTCTCTCATACAATGTCTGTACATTCAACTATGTTTCCTGTTTATCAGCCATTTGAATTGGAGCGGGTGATGCCAGTATCTAGCGGACTAAAAACACGGTCTTCAAATAAAACAGTGCTACCTCTTGGTGGAGATAGCACCCCGGTTGTACATGCACAAGAACCAGCCCTACCACACATAACCCAAACTCTCGCAGATTGTACCCCTACTACGATGGACAGAGAACCAGCTTCACCCAATCTAACCCCAACCCCAGCCGATAGTAACCCAGTTCCTGTTGACACAGCACCATCTCCACCACAGAGCTCCCAAACAAGAGCAGTTAGTAAGGCAGCTCCAGTGCCCAAAGGGCCAGTACTATCACGGCGAACCCCAACTCCACCAGTTAGTACGCCTATTCCTGTGGAGGAAGCACAACCAGCTAGTCGTAGTTTAGCATCTATCGCATTTGATGTTGTTAAATCGTATGTGCGTATCTTCCCATCTTGGAAATATTATACTGAAGATGAAGGAAAATGCCAGTTGCAGGTGTTTGTCCAGGAGTTATGTGTAAGTAATGTTATTCATGGCAATTACTTTGCTTCCATACATCCTACCTCCATGATGGTTATAATACAGCAAATTTTCCCATTTTTCTCTATAGAGAAGGACCGATTTGGAAACTCAGGATGAGGTAACCTGTGCTAATACCTCTGCTATCTTCAAGAATGCTTGGTGGCAGTATCGGAATTACCTAAGAAAACGTACTTCACCGGCAAAGAAACTCATCAAATTCCCTTACGTTCTCCTGAGACACATTTACTGGACGATGACTGGGAACGCCTTGTTCTGTACTGGTCCCGAACCAAGAATGTGGTAAGGTCTATGAGCTCATTTTCTATTTTTAAGTATTATATTCTTGCGTCTTACTGTACTCTGTTCATGTAGAACAAGTGCCTAAACCTGAAGAACAACTGTTCTAATTTAAGATTCCATTGCTACCATAGGACATAGATATATGTTTGTTTGATGCTTTTATTATGTACTAGTACTTGGCAATAAAAGACTTGGTAGTTTAATCCTGTCCACCTTACTAATGAACTGGTTCACCGAAATGAGTTTCATATACTAGTACATGCTAAACTTGTTATGTGTCTGCTTGTTTCTTCTTTTAGAATGCTGACAGAATATTGGGGAAGAGTGCCTTATTAAGCAATGGTAAAGGAAGTAATGCAGATAAGGTTCAGGATAGTGACACATCCTGTCTTGGTTTAGTGTTGGAGTTACTGGCCACTACCGCTTGCACAAGCTATTCAAACTCACTGTCTGAATCAGTTCGGTTTCTTGAGTCTAACTACAAGCTGAAAGACATCGATCAGCTGTGCTGTCGATAAGGAAGCGGAAGGACTACGGAAGTCCCTGGAGCATTCAGATGCATACTTTCTCGTGCAACAATAAGCGTTGGAGGATTTTAGCGCCAAACAGGACAAAGCTAATCAGCTTGCTAAGCTTATTGCCAGCATGGTGGATACCCAGGATAACGTTTCTTGAGCTCTTCTGAAGTTGTTTCAGTTATGCTCTTGTTTTGCTGCCGCGTTTATTTGCACTGGTGGCCAATTTTGACGGCCAGTGTATATGATATGCTGCTTTGTTCCCTATATTTGCACTGGTGGCGAACTTTGATGCCCAGTGGATGTAATATGTGTAATAGCCGTGATAGCCTAGCGTTAGTTGCTTGCTTATTTATTTCCTTGTTGTCTTGTTTATTTGTTTGCTTGTAGTCATTGCAGTTCTTTTTCCGCGGTTAACTAGTGGCTGCAATAACCTATTTTTTAAAACTAGGCCACAATAACCATGGGCTAATATTTACTGTAGTGACACTGGGCCTCCTACGGGCCGTAGAAACAGTGGGCCTTCTACGGGCCGCAGAAACAGTGGGCTCTACGGGCCGTAGAAACAGTGGGCCTTCTATGGGCCGTATCATCAATGGGCCTTATACGGGCCGTATGATCGATTGGCCAAACATGGGACAATAACAGGCCGCATTATGGCCGTAAACGGGCTAGAGTTGGAATCGTCTGTTCATGGGCCGACCGTAACGGGCCATCGTTAATAGGCCGTATTTGATGACCCTATGAAAACAGCCCAACGTATTAACGGACCACAAACGGGCCGACTGTAACCATGGGCTGAATTTGGCCACAAGCAGAAAATGACAGTAACGGGCCGTAAGTAAACGAATGCTGGAAATGAGCCCAAGAATAAATGGGCTTTGAGAAGGCCGAAAGATAACATGGGCTAGAAACGGCCCAACGGAATAACGAGCCATTAACGGGTATAAAGTGATACACTATTCATTACGGGCCAGTTTCACCACGGGCCGTTAATGGGTGCAAAGTGATACACTGTTCATTACGGGCCAGTTTCACCATGGGCCGTTAATAGGCCAAGAGTTACATAGGGCCTCATATGGGCCAAAAGACGTCATGGGCCATACATGGGCCAGAAGTGAAAACGGGCTGGAATCATATTGGATGACCCAGATGACGCTACTGGGCCTAATTCGTATAGGGCGTAATGGGCCTTGGGTTAGCGGGCTGTAAATGGGCTATATGCGAACAGGCCGTTAACAGGCTTTCCATGGGCCGGCCCGCCACCTTTTGACCAAGTCAAATGGGCCGGCCTTTTCACAGGAGTGGGCCTCTGTTGGGCCGTGCCACGTGTCGACGTATCATAGGCGCCTTCCGTCCAATGAGTGGTTGACATCTGACCCAACGATCAGCCGACACGTGTTTCCTCCAGCCAATGATGATTTTACACGTGGAAAATCCCCATTGGTCAGGGCTATTAATGGGTTATCAGATCCAAAACCCGACCCGATAGCTTAACGGCGTTCCGTTACGGTGGATGCCACATGTCGGTCACCCTT
This sequence comes from Triticum urartu, assembly GCF_003073215.2. Classification (NCBI taxonomy): domain Eukaryota; kingdom Viridiplantae; phylum Streptophyta; class Magnoliopsida; order Poales; family Poaceae; genus Triticum; species Triticum urartu. The sequence continues at coordinate 667,576,123 of NC_053028.1, forward strand.
GATGAAAGCACATCTGTGACGCGCGATTTATCGTCATGGAAGTGGACACTTCCGTGATGATAATTTTGGTAATGTCATGGAACACTTCTACGACAGCACAGGTATGACTATCTTGATTCTGTCATAAATTTGTCATGGATGTACATGCATGACAAAAAAGCGACCTACTGTGACAAACACGTATCATCACGGAAGTGTATTTTTTTTGTAGTGTCGGGGGTTGTTCCGATGACAGCAGTATTCCGGACCCCTCTGAGCCGCCGAATCGGGCCGGAGTCTTCATGGCAGGCATGCAGCCCGGGCAGAACTCCACAGCTGCAGCAGCAGCAACCACCGGGTCGGCCGCAGCCGGGTTAGGAGACCCTGTGCGCCCCCGGATCAGGTCCTAATGGACCTCATGGTAAACTGACGACTCGGTTGACTGCCGTGGTAGAGCCGGCAGACAAAGCTCAGCATGACGCAGAGGTGGCATGCGTACGTGAAGAGATGGTACAAGCTAAAGAAAATTTAGCAGCAGAAGAGGTCAGGATGGCCGCGGAGCGGGCGGCCTTGGACACTCGTGCTCAACAGCTTCAAGCAGAAGCTTCAAGCAGAGGGGTGGCACATGAACACGTCACATGTACCCTCGACGCCGGGGGTGATGCACCGCAGCTCACGTCGAAGGAGACCCGACCGACAGCGCGATACGCAAGACAGTCGACGGGCGCTTTTGCAGACCCGAAAACCCCACACCCCCGGGAGGGACCCCGTCAGGGAGTGCGGCGGCTATGGGCTGCCCTAGGTCGATTCGCTCGCCCCTAGAGCCTCGGGATTCGCAGCTCTCAAACACGAAGAACAGCGAAGAACGAGAGAGAAAAACGGTGGAGAGATAAAACGTAGATGAAAAAGTAGTATATTGATTTGTTCGATTGTGTGTTGTTTCAATCGGCCGTCACCCCCAACATATATAAGAGGCGGCTGGACTTCCCGTACAAGCAAAGGATTTATCTAGGCTTTCCTTACAAGAAAATTACATCAATTCACGTCCAAAACCCTAGTCAAATTCGGACTGGTTTTATCCGAACTTTCCAAAACTGTTCGGTTTAAACTGGCTGCACCTTGCGGGTCTTTTTTGCGGTGGTAAACGATCTCGGATGAAAACAAGCCCAAAAGCAATCTTGACCGTTTCGACGAGACGAACAACTTTCATGTTGAAGGTTTTTTGATCAGATCATCTTGAGGGTCAGATCGGTCTCGCAACACAGGCTATTTCCTCGCGCTACCCGTCAGACATGTGTCTGGTGGGGCGCGCCACATCTCGCCTCGTGACAGGGCTGCACTCCGATTGCTCTAACTTTTGCATACGAACTCGGATTTGAACGATTTTTATATCAAAATGATCGTTTCGACGAGACGAAGACAACCGTGTAGATCCTTTTTCATTTGAGGTCGTCTTGGGGGCTTAATCGGCTAAACTGTACTTTGAACATAAGATCTTGGTACTTCGAGCATAGTTTCAGCCTTCGAGATGAAATCGGACGGCGATGACCCAAATTTCAAAGATGCTCATATCAATAATACAGAACTCTTTCGTGTAGATCACTTCTCTATTTGAGTCCATCTAGATAATCATTTGAGCCCATCTTCAGCGTCTGGTCGGATTGACTATCACAACCTCCACCCCGGCAGGCCTTCCACCCGGGTAAGCTTTCCGCACCGACAAGGTTTCACCCAGGCAAGGTTTTTACACCGGCAAGGGTTCTCCCTAGCTCGGCAAGGTTTCTACCCCGGCAAGAGTTCCTCCTCGGCAAGGTTTCTACCCCGGCAAGAGTTCCTCCTCGGCAAGGTTTCTACCCCGGCAAGAGTTCCTCCTCGGCAAGGTCGGCAAGCTTTCCACGCCGGCAAGCTTCTCCATCGGCAAGCTTTCCACGCCGGTAAGCCCTCACATCGGCAAGGTTTTACCCCGGCAAGGTTTCATTCAGCCGGCAAAGGACGAATACTTTCTCACTCAGGGCCGGCCCGCGAAGTGTTGCCTCTAACTTTTGCATATGAATCCGGATTCATGACCATGCCAAAATCTGGTGTCAACACATGCCCCCCTGTTTTTCGGCAAAGCTTGTGTGCCGAAAAATAACTTGTATTGTGTTTGTTCTAAGGACGATGTCAACACTCCATCGGCCATTTATTTTCCTCAGGACGATAATCAGGTATCGGCCATGTCTGTGCTAAGGGCGATAGTCATATATCGGCCATTGCCCACTTAGGCTTCTTGCCACACACTTGGGTGGTATTTCTTCAAGTACTTGCCATTGAGAGCTCGAGGTAACAGTGCCCCTTGTACGGATTCCACCAAATAAGAGTCTCCGGGAACTATTCTTGCAATTCTAAAAGGACCTTCCCAACTTGGAGACCACTTCCCGAATTTTCTGTCTCTTGAACCAATCGGGAGAATTACTTTCCAGACGAGATCGCCAACTTGAAAATTCTTCAACTTAACCTTCTTATTGTAAGCCCTTGCTACCCTCAACTTGTCCCTCTCTATGGCCTTCAAAGCAGCCAAACGTTTATCGGCAACTCATCAATGTTGTCCATCATCAAGTCGTAGAAGTCTATTGCCGATAAATCATTTTGTTTGGCTATTCTCAAAGCATTCAAATTTACTTCCACCGGTAAAACAGCCTCTTGACCATATACTAGCTCATATGGAGTCACCTTTGTAGCACCATGCCTTGAGATTCTATGTGCCCACAAAGCTTCAGACAACAACTCATGCCATCTCCTCGGATTATCCTCAATCTTCTTCTTGATGAGCTTGATTAAAATTTTATTGCTAGACTCAGCTTGTCCATTAGCTTGGGCATAATATGGAGAGGAATTGAGCAACTTTATATTATAAGATTTCGGCAAACTCTCTGACTTGGTGTGACATAAAAGATGAACCTTGATCTGTAGTTAACGTTTGAGGAATACCGAATCTATGAATAATGTGCTCAGTTATGAATTGAATTACCTCCGTATGTGTCATGTTCTTGAGAGGTACTGCTTCAGACCATTTAGTGAAATAATCAGTTGCCACTAATACGAACCGATGCCCTTTTGAGGAAGATGGATGGATTTGTCCAATGAAGTCTAAACCCCAACCTCTGAAAGGCCACGCTTGATAATAGGATGTAACATAGCAGCAGGAGCCAATTGAATATCACCAAATTTTTGACAAGCTTCACACCCCTTATAATATCTGAAGCAATCATTAATCATAGTCGGCCAATAAAACCCAGCACGTCGCAATAACCATTTCATCTTGGGAGCCGACTGATGAGTGCCACAAATGCCTTCATGTACCTCTCCCATAGCAACTCTTGCCTGGTCCTCGTCAACACTTTAGAAGAACATCATCGACTGTTCGGCGATAAAGACCATCATCTCTCATTGTATACTTGAAAGCCATACGCCGAACAGCCCTGTCCACCCTTTCACTCGGATTGCACAAGTAATCAACAATGGGCTTCCTCCAGTCGGGATTGTCACCTGCACTAGATTTTTTGTTAAGCCGAATCAGTGGGTTCTGGTTCGGCCTCTCCTATATTGGCAAGACAAGACATCGGTCTATTGAGAAATATGAAACATGCCATGATCAACATGATACCGGATGCTTGTGTGCCAACTCATTTGCTCTCCAATTGTCATGCCTAGATATATGAGTAATGCTAAAACAATCCAAAGTAGAAATTATATCTAGACATTTATCAAGATAAACATTAAGTGATTCGTCCAAACACTGAAAGACTTTGGATACTTGCTGCACTACTAGTAACGAATCACCGTAAGCCTCAATATGTGTAACATATAGCAAGTAACATCTCTAGGCCGAATAACAATGCTTCATATTCGGCTTGATTGTTTGTGCAAAAATATTCTAGGCGGCACGAGGCTTCAAAAACAGCACCATGAGGAGATATATAAACAATACCAACACCTTGGCCATTGCTACAAACTGAACCATCAAAGTATAATCTCCATGGTACTACTGAAACAAGGTTCATATCATATCATGCTTGTCATTAATCCGATGTTCAACAATGAAATTAGCAACAATTTGGCCTTTCATGGATTTTAGAGATTCATACGCCAAATCATATTCAATCAAAGCATAAGCCCACTTGCCAATTCTACCACTAAGAATTGGCCTATGCAACATGTATTTAATGACATCGGTTGACAAGCTACTACGCAAGCACTCGGCACTAAATAATGTCTCAATTTTGTGCAAGCATAATATAAGCATAGACATAATTTTCAATAAATGTATACCTTGTCTCGGCGTCCAATAAGCGCCTGCTCAAATATGTAATAGCATGCTCTTTTCCCTCGGTTTCTTGAGTCAAAACAGCACCAATAACTCCTTCCTCTGCTGCAATGTAAAGCCTGAAGGGTTCCCTATGCTTGGGTGCTTTCATCACCGGAGGAGTGCACAAATAATTCTTGATCATATCAAATGCTTCTTGCTGTTTTGCCCCCCAAGTGAAATCAGCATCATTCTTTAACCGAAGGATAGGAGTAAATGCATCAACCTTCCCTGACAGATTAGCTATGAACCTCCTCAAGTAATTGACCTTGCCAAGGAACTTTTGCATATCTCTCTTGCATGTTGGAGCTTCCACTTTCTGTATGGCCTCTATCTTTTTGGGATCAATCTCTATGCCATCTTCATGGATAATGAAACCCAAAAACTTACCAGCTGAACACCGAATGCACACTTCAAAGGATTCATCTTTAGTCCATAGTTTTTCATTCTTTCAAAAGCTAAACGCAAATCGGCCAAGTGAGATTCAAAAGCATCCGATTTGACAACAATATCATCAATATAGACTTCAAGTATGACACCGAGTAAATCATGAAAAATCAAATTCATAGCCCTTTGATATGTGGCGCCAGCATTTTTTAATCCGAATGTCATCACTGTCCACTCGAATAAACCAAGAAAACCAGGGCAACGAAAAGCTGTCTTGGACATGTCCTCTTCGGCCATAAAAATTTGATTGTATCCGGCATTACCATCTAGAAAGCTAATAACTTTATGTCCAGAAGCATCATTAATAAGCATATCGGCTATTGGCATGGGATACTCATCTTTGGGTGTAGCCCTATTCAGATCTCTGAAGTCAATGCACACCCTCAACTTGCCGGATCCTTTCTTTTCCACTGGGACAATGTTAGAAATCCACTCGGCATACCTGCAAGGTCTAATAAAATTAGCTTTAAGCAAACGACCGATCTCTTCCTTGATCCGGTCATATGTTTTTGGATTAAACTTTCTGGCCGATTGTTTATATGGTCTAAAACCAGCCTTTATAGGTAACCGATGCTCCACTAGCTCTCGGCTTAAACCTGGCATCTCATGATATTCCCACGCAAAGCAACAGACATATTCTTTCAACAAGCTCGATCAACTTAGCTTTATGATCGGCTCTTAAATTTGCATTTACAAATGTCGGCCTAGGAGTTGAACCATCTCCTATATCTATCTCTTCTAATGGATCGGCCGATGTAAAACCTTGTCCTAATTTATCCATATCATCTAACTCTTCTATGGACTCATACATATCGTTCTCATTGGACCGATATTCTACAAGTCGCTTTTGTAACCACTCTGAGTTAGGATCCATTTAAACATATCATACCTTGGAGCCGATTGCATTCAGTCGGCTTTAAAGAGACGGGCACGAAACCATTCTTGGTTGCGCTGAGAAAATCAAACTCTGACAAGTCACGTCCCGTCAAGCAAGTAGCATTTGGGTGTTGCCAATCCACGATGCCTCGGCCAAAGCAACACAGGCCGAGTTATCCGCATGAATGACTTCCACTTCATCATCAACCCACTGGATCAAAAACTGGTGCATAGTGGATGGCACGCACTGGTTTGCATGAACCCAATCACGGCCTAGTATGACATTGTAGTTACCTTGCACCTCAGCGACAAAGAATGCGGTAGCCAAAGTTTTACTTCCCACCGTGAGCTCCACATACATCACACCTTTGGCTTCAGTTTTCTCTTTGCCTTCAAATCCATTGAGCACCATGTTGGTCTTTATCAACTCTTCATCATGCAGCCCCAATTTTTTGAAGACCGAATACGGCATAAGATTCACCACAGCACCACCATCAACAAGCATCCGAGTGAGCGGTGATCCATTGATATGACCTCTGAGATACAACGGTTTCAGATGCGTTACTGGGTCTTTTGGCTTCTCGAATATTGCATTTTTAGGGCCAAAATCCAGCTGAGCCACCTCCCCTTCCTCATACAGCATCGAAACTCAGCAGGTAAGTAATACACCATATTGATATCCATACCTTCATGAACCGGCGTAGACTCATAGTCCAACATATCATCCTCTTCTTCAAGTGCATCCACCGATTCTGAAATTTGTCCAAGTGAAGGAGAAGTAAGAAGTGTCGCAGACGATGTAATAGCTGTCGCATCGTCCTCCTTTGGTGGCGCAGGTGCTGCTGTGATAGGTGTAGAAGCAACTGCATCTTGTATTTGTTTAGGCCTCCACACTTGTTTTGTAGGCACCATGGGCCGAGTGTCATTGAACAACTTATCCCTTTGCTTCTCGGCTTCTTGTTTTGTCATCTCTTGACTCCTTAACCTCTGTAGTTTCCTCTTTTGTGTTTTGTCAGCCCTGGAGGACACCACTTTGGCTGAGTGTATTTAGGATCTCTCATCTTTACTTGGCTGGTGTTTCCTTCAAGGTCATTAGCCGAGGTACTTTGGCGCGATAGCAAGTATCGGCTCCAGTCGGATCGTTATGCATAATCGGCTGTTGTATGGCGAATGTTTCGGAGCCCAAGATGAGTGAGTCGGCATCGGTTTTTTCCTTGCCTTTGCTTGACTCGACGTTACGTACACTTGGCGACTTAACACGCCATTCTTGCTTGCCGACCCTTTTTTGATTATCTTGCACTGGCTGATTGACACTATTGTTCAAACGGCCTCGTGTGGGATAAGAAAGTCTCTCACAAACGGGCCTCCTTTGTTCTGCCCAACCCGGATGAAAAGCATAAGGGGCCATTGGGGGCTGCCACCATCCTCCATTGAAGTCTCCCATGTAATATGGTACATAGGGGGAGGCGGTACCATGGTCCCGGCGCCCACGACCCATATGGCCTTGCATGATGCTGAAATTCTTCCCGAGGAGGTGACCTTGAGCGCTTCAAATTTGGTGACCGGTTAGAGCTAGAACCGGCTGCGATGTGGCATACTTGGAAGCAACAACATATCAAAAGTTGGCTTGATTTTCTTGCGCTGCACTTTAGCTTCATTCGTCTTCCACTTGCCAACTTCTGGACTTTTCGGGCTTGACAAATTTAACACGAGTATTTTCTTGCGCTTGCGGTTGCCCCCCGAGTGTAGGATTCTTGATGGTGATTTTGATTGTCTCCTTGCCACAGGGTTGCTTGTCAAGCACAACCTGTCTCCCCAAGACCTTGTCCCTCCTTGTCTTTCCTGGGCTCACCAACAATGACATTAGCTTTATTAGCAGATTCGGCAACCTCCGGCCGAATGAGTAGCTTCTTCCCTCCAAATCCATGGTATTCATTGGAAAAGGCTGTTTATCAACTTGCATCTCAGAAAAGTTCAATCGTCCGTCATTAATGGCCGATTGTATCCGTCGAAAAACATTGCAATCGTTAGTAGCATGAGAAAAAGAATTATGATACTTGCAATAAGCACGCCGTTTTAGCTCTTCAAACGGCGGTAAAGTATGAGATATTCTAATAATCTTAGCCTGCAGCAAAGCATCAAATATTTTACACTTACATCTCTCTCTTTGTTAAAAGTAAACTTCATCTCTTCATCACGATTCTTATGAATCGGTTTCAGATCATTGCAAGTAAAGGGTTTGGCCTTAGATGGCCAAACAAATTCAGTAGCAAAAACATCACCCTCATCGTCCGAGTGATCACTATCATATTCCACCATATTCATCTTTGGACGATCGGCTTTGTATCTATGCACTTCTTTGAGGTCTTTGCTTCGGCTTTCCTGAGCCAAAGCCCTTTGTAAGACTTGGTTGATATTTAAGAACTCGTAGCCTTCTAGCTTTTCTCTAATGGGAGTTCTCAAACCACTCAGCACTAGGTCTGCCAAGTCCCTCTCGGTTATCACCAAACTAAAACACCGGTTTTTTGTTTCTCTGAATCTCTTGACGTAATCGGAGACCGATTCATCATGCTTCTGTTTAACCGATGTTAGATGTGACAACTTGAGTTCATTGTCGCCGCTATAAAAGTGATCATGAAACTTCTGCTCTAGCTGCGACCAAACCCGAATGGAACCATGGGGTAAAGAAGAAAACCATGAAAATGCGGTACCAGTTAATGATAAAGGAAATAAACGCACTTTCAATTCATTCAATGAGCCTGCCTCACCCAATTGTGCTAAATATTGACTAACATGCTCCCATGTGGTTTTTGTGCCTTCTCCATTAATTAACAAAATCTGGAATTTTATATCCTGGAGGGCACTGGATGGCATCAAAGTACTCGGGGTACGGCTTTTGGTAAATCCGATTCCGAGGTAACTCAACTCCAAAATTCTCTCGAAGCATCTTAGCCATCTCCTCTCTAAGATTAGCTAGACCATCATCCATAGTGGACGATGAAGCTTGTGGCAGTGGCATAGGAGGAGTAGGGTTACTAGCTGTAGGTAAAATTGTGGCATGTATGTCGACCCATAATTTGGTAGTGGTCGAGTGGTTGTAGCTGTAGGTAGGGTTTGGTTCGGCGTTGCCACCGAACCTGGCATGCTCATAATAGGGTTGATGGGTGCAGTCACAATCTGATTTGTTTGGGTAGGATAATAAGCCATCGGCACGGGAGGCGCCGATGCAATAGGTAAAGCCAGATTAGGGTTTTGCACACTAGCAGCTACACCATCATTACCACTAGACGATTGAGATGTATTCTTCTGAGCATTAGTATTTTCTATGAAAGTTTGTAGACTAGATTGTTACCATCAGCAATACGACTTTCAATCTCAGCCCACTGCTCAGGAGAAAAGGCAGTACTTACAGAGGGTTTAACCTGCTCGGCTTGAAGAGGAGGGAACTTGATTTCTTCAATCGGAGTGATGTTGCCTTGGCGATCCTTCTTGAACTTTGCAAGGAACTCCTGCAAGTCCTTCTCCTCGCGCGCCTTCTTGTACTCCTCATAAACTTGGCGATGATCGGCCGATATCTCATCAAGACTGGGCTTAATGATGTTATCGGCGTCTACCTCAGATGGCTTGGGAATATCAGACATGGTGGATGATGACGATTGATCTTCGTTCCCCAGCGGAGTCGCCAAAAAGTGTGTTGACACACGAACACGTCACGTGTACCCTCGACGCCGGGGGTGATGCACCGCAGCTCACGTCGAAGGAGACCCGACCGACAGCGCGATACGCAAGACAGTCGGCGGGCGCTTTTGCAGACCCGAAACCCCGCGCACCCGGGAGGGACCCCGTCAGGGATTGCGGCGGCTATGGGCTGCCCTAGGTCGATTCGCTCGCCCCTAGAGCCTCGGGATTCGCAGCTCTCAAACACGAAGAACAGCGAAGAACGAGAGAGAAAAACGGTGGAGAGATAAAACGTAGATGAAAAAGTAGTATATTGATTTGTTCGATTGTGTGTTGTTCAATCGGCCGTCACCCCCAACATATATAAGAGGCGGCTGGACTTCCCGTACAAGCAAAGGATTTATCTAGGCTTTCCTTACAAGAAAATTACATCAATTCACGTTCAAAAACCTAGTCAAATTCGGACTGATTTTATCCGAACTTTCCAAAACTGCTCGTTTAAACTGGCTGTACTTTGAGGGTCCTTTTCATGGTGACAAACAACCTCGGATGGAAACGAGCCCAAAAGCAATCTTGACCGTTTCGACGAGACGAACAACTTTCATGTTGAACGTTTTTCGAATTTGAGGCCATCTTCTGGCCAAAACGGTCACGCAGAACACCTGTTCGCTCGCGCTACCCATCAGACCTATGTCTGGTGGGCACGCCACATCTCGCCTCGTGACAGGGCTGCACTCCGATAGCTCTAATTTTTGCATACGAACTCGGATTGAGACGATTTTTATATCAAAAACCGTATTTGACGATACGCACAACTTCCGTGTACGGACATTTCTCCATCCAAGATCATCTGAATTAGCTTCTGAAGCCATCTTCAACTTCTCGTCAGCTTGACTATCACAACCTCCACCCCGGCAGGCCTTCCACCCGGGTAAGCTTTCCGCACTGACAAGGTTTCACCCCGGCAAGGTTTTTACACCGGCAAGGATTCCTCCCTAGCTCGGCAAGGTTTCTACCCCGGCAAGAGTTCCTCCTCGGCAAGGTTTCTACCCCGGCAAGAGTTCACACCGGCAAGCTTCTCCAGCCGGCAAGCTTTTCACGCCGGCAAGCTTCTCCACCGGCAAGCTTTCCCCGCCGACAAGCCCTCACATTGGCAAGGTTTTACCCCGGCAAGGTTTCATTCAACCGGCAAAGGCCGAATACTTTCTCACTCAGGGCCGGCCCGCGAAGTGTTGCCTCTAACTTTTGCATACGAACCCGGATTCGTGACCATGCCAAAATCTGGTGTCAACAACATTATAGGAGCAGGTCAATACTCTTTAGCATTCATTATGGTGTTGCATGGAAGGCTCCGCCATGCCAAAATGACCTACTCCCTCCGTTCCGAATTACTTGTCGCGGGTATGGATGTATCTAGATGTATTTTAGTTCTAGATAGATCCATTACTGCGACGAGTAATTTGGAATTGAGAAAGTTAAATATGTGTGGAAAAATGTTTACCTTGTATTAAAAAAACCTTCACCCAGTATTTTTTAGAAAATGTTAAACTTGTATTTGAAAAAATGTTAATCAAGCATTTAATTTTTTTAAAATGTATATAGAAAAAATGTTGAACATGTATTAAAAATGTTAATATTTTATTTGAAAATCTGTTAATAAAGCATTTAAAAATGGTTGAACGTGTATAAAAATGTTGAAAAATGTGTTTAAAATTGTTAAACTTGTATTTGAAAAATGTTAATAAAGAATTTAAAAACTATTTAAAATGTGTATAGAGAAAATGTTGATCATGTGTTCAAAAAATATTAATCTTGTATTTTAAAAATGCTAATCAAGCATTTCAATTTTTTAAATATGTGTATAGAAAGAATATTGACGGTGTATTCATAAATATTAATTTTATTTAAAAAATATTAAATGTGTATTACATAAATGTTCTTGATGTATACAAAAATGTAGAATGACAACCAAAAAACAAATAAAAAATGAAGAACGAAATAGAAACAAAAGAAAACAAAAAATAAAACTGAAGAAACAAGTGCAAAAAGAATAAAAAACTATGAAAACGAAATAAATAAAACGAATGAAAACCAAATAGAAAAACAAGGACGTACAAACAAAAGAATGAAAAACTGAAGAAAACAATGAAAAGGAATGAAACCAAGAAAACCGTGAAAGAACCAAAGGAAAACAACGAAAAGCAAGGAAAAAGAAACAAAAAAAGCAAAATCCAATAAAATCCAAGAAAGAAACAAAGAAAAGAAGAAAAATAATAAAGGTGAAAACCAAGGAAAGAAACAAATAAAACAAAATGAAAAAGCAAAAAAAAATCCAAATCCACGAAGAAAACCATGAAAAAACAAAGGAACAAATGAAAAAACAAAAAACTGAAGAAAAACTGGAGAAACCCAGAAGAGAATGAGAAACGAACGCATCAACAAAAAAAATGAGCGAACATACAGAGCCTAGCGATCGAACTAGCCAACAATTGAAAAAAACAGAACGATGTAAACGAGCCAGCCCGTTTTTGAGCGGGGGACGGGAAAGGTTCAGTGAGACGGAAGGTATATTCGGCCCATTCTATGGCCTTTGGCACACACGGGTGATTTTATGGGTGGAATATCTTATTTGGAGTGCTTTGTGTCAAACTGCCGGCGCTTCGCACAGGCGAGCGACCGAGCAGCGCGATGGGCCGGCCTAGTAACAAAAAAACTGAAGAAAAACTGGAGAAACCAAGAAGAGAATGAGAAACGAACGCATCAACAAAAAAAATGAACGAACATACAGAGCCTAGCGATCGAACTAGCCAACAATTGAAAAAAACAGAACGATGTAAACGAGCCAGCCTGTTTTTGAGCGGGGGACGGGAAAGGTTCAGTGAGACGGAAGGTATATTCGGCCCATTCTATGGCCTTTGGCACACACGGATGATTTTATGGGTGGAATATCTTATTTGGAGCGCTTTGTGTCAAACTGCCGGCGCTTCGCACAGGCGAGCGACCGAGCAGCGCGATGGGCCGGCCTAGTAACAAAAAAACTGAAGAAAAACTGGAGAAACCCAGAAGAGAATGGGAAATGAACACATCAACAAAAAAAAATGAACGAACATACAGAGCCTAGCGATCGAACTAACCAACAATTGAAGAAAACATAACGATGTAAACGAGCCAGCCCGTTTTTGAGCGGGGGACGGGAAAGGTTCAGTGAGACGGAAGGTATATTCGGCCCATTCTAGCTTCGCACAGGCGAGCGACCGAGCAGCGCGATGGGCCGGCCTAGTTTTGAGTAGAAAGTGCAGGTACAACCACAACTTGCCGGCAAATCCTAAATGCCGCCCGCTGGTGGGACTTGAACCCACGACTTCTTCATTCTACGTAAGCTGCAGTAACCAACCGGCCAACAACTTCAGATGTGTTAAACTTCTACCTTCTTGCCCCTTTTCTTCTTTCTATTTTGTTTTTTCCTATTCCCCCTTTTCTGTTCCTTTTCCCTCCTTTGTTGGAATGGTTTTGTTTATTTATTTTCTTTTTCTTTGTTAAATGCGTGAACTTTTAAAATTTGCTGAACTTTTTTTTATCAAAATTCAATGAACCTTTTCAAATTCGTGAACTGTTTTTCCAAATCGATGAACTTTTTTTCAAAACCAATGAACTTCTTCGAAATCGATGAAATCTTCTTTAAAAACGAATGAACTTTTTTTAAAATGATGAACTCTTTTTCAAAATTGATGAAATCTTTTTGAAAATTGATGAACCCTTTTACAAAATTGATGAAATCTTTTTGAAAGCCAATGAATTTTGTTCAAAAAATCGACGAACTCTTTTTCAAAATGGATGAACTCTTTTTGAAAATCAATGAACTTTTCTCAAAATTGTTGAACTCTTTTTTCTTTTTTTCAAAATTGATGGACTATTTTCAAAATCGATAAGCTTTTCTAAAATTCGATGATCTTGTTTTCAAATTTATCTTTTCTTTTTTCAAAATAATATATATTGGTTTTTACTAAAGAACACGCTAATTAGGACGGTTTAATGGTTAGCGCATTAAGCCACGATTGGTGTGGTGCTAGGTTCGAAACCCAGCGGATCCCATATTTCCTATTAGGAATGTTTCTTTGGTTTTTCGCGTTTGCTTTGTTGGCTCGGTTGGTGGGCTGGCCCGATGCGCTTCCCTAGCGCGCGCCGGTAGAGCCAGCCGGCGCCTGAAGCGCTGGTTAGGAGCATCCAACTAGCCAGCCGGTTTTGGGAACCTTTTAGACCAGTTTTTTTCTTTTATCGGTTTTTCTGTTTTCTTTATCTTTTTATTTTTCTCTCTCTTTTTATTTTTTTTCTTTTTTTCGTTCTCAAGGCTATTTTATCTTTTGTACGACTAACTTCATGTTCAAAAAATTGTTCTTAATTTTCAAGAAATCTATTTTCCTTTAAAAATGTTCGAAATTTCAAAAAAAAATGTTCGGTTTTCAAAAATTGTTCATAAATTCAAAAAATGTTCGGGATTTTCGAAGAATGTTCTTATTTTTTAAAACATGTTGCAAATGCTTTTGTTCAAAATTTTCAAAAAATGGTCGGGCATTAAAAAAATTGTTTCCATTTTCAAAAATTGTTCGCAAATTGCAAAACATGTTCACTATTTCATATTTTCCGGAGTTTCAAAAAATGTCCCAGTTTCGTAAATTGTTCACAAGTTTCAAAAAATGTTCGTGTTTTCAAAAAATCTGAAATTTTACAATATTTTCTTGTTTCAAGAAATCTTCATTCTTTTGATAAAAAAGGTCATGTTTTTCAAAAATGTCATCGTTTTTTTAAAATTGTTCAGAAAAATTTGGAAAGTGTTTGCATTTCATAGAACATTCCATTTTTGACTAAAATGTTGCAACTTCAAATTTTCTTCATTCTTTTGAAATACGTTCAGTGTTTCTAAATTTATTCATTTTTTAAAATAAAAATTGAGAATGTGCTCTAATATTTTTTAAACTGTTCCAAATAAAAAAAACTCCCTCAAAAATTTTGTTCTTATTTTCGAAAATGCCACATTTTTTTCAAAATCTGTTTGCAATTCCAAATTTTGTTTGTGTTTTTCAAAGACTATTTTGGAATTTCAAATTTTGTTCACATTTCTTCAAAATCTCTTTCCTGTTTTCTGAAATGTGTTTAAATTTTAAAAAATATGATACTGTATATGTACAGAAAATAACATCCAACAGGAATATGCCGCAGCAGTAAAACTTACGTACTAAATAAGTTCGCCATGCATGCTTGTTCACGTCTGGCCATTTACTCGAGGGGCTGGTAGCGCTCTGGAGCAGAGCGACATCACATGCTCGATTCCTATCGGCGTCTCTTTTGATTTTTTGATTTTTACTTTTTTTTGAGACAATTTTGATTTTTACTGCTGTGAACAACTCGCGGTGCCTCTTAGGACGTGTTTGGTTGCCGTGCGCTACATTACTCACATTGCATACACTTCTTCACCCAACCTAGTTATGCAAATGCAGCCTTAAATGCACCATCTGCATGTTGTTTGGTTACCTGCATGGTCTCTTGCTTGCATGGGCAGAACCACACTGCCTGATGTTTGGTTGCATGCATGTTAGTGGACAAACCCAAAGTATGGTGTTTGGTTGTATGTAACACCTGGTGTGTGGTAATCTCTTTGGCTAGTTGGTGAAGTTACCACCACACTTCGGCAACACACATCATAAGCCCAACAGGGTATAAACAGAGCATGAACTAGCATAATTAAAATATAAGCAAAACCACACTTCATAACAGTTCAACTCATAAACCATAAACATGTTCAAAGCAGACTTGATAAATACCCTGGAAAGAGGTGGCCCGGTCCTACTCCTTGGCGGCGAAGGCTTCGTCATGCTTTCCGCACTTGTTGACGACCTCAATGCTATCCTTGTCGAAGATTATGACCTTGAGGGTGTCGGGAGTGAGGAGCTTGAACGTCACCATGTAGCTCATCTTGATCTGATGAACGGCTGCGTAGGTGGCCCAACCCTGATCCAGGGTCACCCTACCGTTCATCAGCTTGACCGTCACCTTCCAGGAGCAGCCGGTGTTGTTCCTGAGCTTGAACTCCGTCGGCACCGCGACGAAGTGCTTGGTGAAGTCCAGGGGCATGGGGATGCACTCAAGCTTCGATGCAAGGATGACCTTGCAGAAGTGAGTTGGGCCATCCTCCTGATGATAGTGGTCGTAGTTGCAGCGCTTGTTGCTGGGGGCTCCTCCATGCCCTTGTCGTCGCCACCCTCAGGCGTCTTCGGGTCTTCCTCGGCGGTGGGCGACAGCACAATCTCGTCGGGCATTGGGTGAAGGGCCTGCTTGCCCTTGACGGGAGCACCTCTGTGCCCATCTCATTACTCTCCTCGATCTGCACACAATTCATGGAGTCAAGCACAGCACAGAGTTTCATGGCTAATGAAGAGCAGTTCATGGCTAATTGAAGAGCATGTAGTTAAAACAACATGTCTGTCACTCTTCTCCTCCTCTCCATCCCTCCTATATTTACTCATCCTGCCCACCACTACTTACCCACCCCCTCTCTTCTCTCACTATCAACATTCCTCCTCCCCATCGCCATGAGCTCTAGCTCCAGCTCCAACGCCAACCCCTTCCATTGGGGTATTGGCTGGAGGGCCTTCTTTCTCAGGTGGTCGGCTGATGACCGCACCAAGTTCAAGAACACCATGGAGGTGTGCTCGAACTTCGGCTCCATGCCAGACATGCAGAACGAATCAAATGCAGTGCTCATGAAGGCCACTAAAGAAGAGCTGAAGACACTGATTCCTGACCCAGTGAAGGGCGCGATGGCAGTTGACATCATTTGCTGGGCCATGAATCAGGCCGTCTCCGACTATGCTAAATGGAGGAAGAAGTGATGCAAGTACAAGACCTACTGGGCTCCTAATGACCGTCGTGCCGCAGTGTACTGGGAGACGACTATGGAGCCGTCGGCGGTCATTGCTGGGGAGCCTAAGGAGGAGGAAGAAGAAGTGGTGCACATGCCATCGAGGGTGATACGTCTCCAACGTATCTATAATTTTTGATTGTTTCATGCTATTATATTATCAACCTTGGATGTTTTATATGCAATTATATGCTATTTTATATGATTTTTGGGACTAACCTATTAACCTAGAGCCCAGTGCCAGTTTCTGGTTTTTTTCTTGTTTTAGAGTATCGCAGAAAAGGAAAATCAAACGGAGTCCAATTGACCAAACTTCACGGAACTTATTTTTGGACCAGAAGAAGCCCACGGAGTATCGGAGATGGACCAGGAGAGTCCCGGGCTGCCCACGAGGGTGGGGGGCGCCCCCGCGCCCCCCTGCCTCGTGGACAACCCGGAGATCCACCGACGTACTTCTTCCTCCTATATATATATATATCCATATGCCCTAAAAACTTCGGGAGCAGAATAGATCGGGAGTTCGGCTGCCAGAAGCCTCCGTAGCCACCGAAAACCAATCTAGACCTGTTCCAGCACCCTGCCGGAGGGGAGAATCCCTCTCCGGTGGCCACCTTCATCATCCCGGTGCTCTACATGACGAGGAGGGAGTAGTCCACCCTCGGGGCTGAGGGTATGTACTAGTAGCTATGTGTTTGATCTCTCTCTCTCTCGTGTTCTTGAGGTGGTACGATCTTGATGTATCGCGAGCTTTGCTATTATAGTTGGATCTTATGATGTTTCTCCCCCTCTACTCTCTTGTAATGGATTGAGTTTTTCCTTTGAAGTTTTCCTATCGCATTGAGTCTTTAAGGATTTGAGAACACTTGATGTATGTCTTGCGTGGGATACCCGTGGTGATAGTGGGGTATTCTATTGATCCACTTGATGTATGTTTTGGTGATCAACTTTCGGGTTCCGCCCATGAACCTATGCATAGGGGTTGGCACACGTTTTTGTCTTGACTCTCTGGTAGAAACTTTGGGGCACTCTTTGAAGTACTTTGTGTTGGTTTGAATAGATGAATCTGAGATTGTGTGATGCATATCGTATAATCATACCCACGGATACTTGAGGTGACATTGGAGTATCTAGGTGACATTAGGGTTTTGGTTGATTTGTGTATTAAGGTGTTATTATAGTACGAACACTATGATAGATTAAACAGAAAGAATAGCTTCATGTTATTTTACTACGGACTCTTGAATAGATCGATCAGAAAGGATAACTTTGAGGTGGTTTCATACCCTACCATAATCTCTTCGTTTGTGCTCCGCTATTAGTGACTTTGGAGTGACTTTTTATTGCATGTTGAGGGAAAGTTATATGATCCAATTATGTTATTATTGTTGAGAAACTTGCACTAGTGAAAGTATGAACCCTAGCCTTGTTTCAACACATGCAAATACCGTTGTGCTCACTTTTATCATTAGTTACCTTGCTGTTTTTATATTTCAGATTTACAAAAAACCTTTATCTGTAACCATCCCAATTATCACTTGTATCACCCTCTCTTCGCCGAACTAGTGCACCATACAATTTACCATTGTATTGGGTTGTGTTGACACAGAGACTCTTTGTTATTGGCTGCAGGTTGTTTGAGAGGAGACCCATCTTCATTCTACGCCTCCCACGGATTGATAAACCTTAAGTCATCCACTTGAGGAAATTTGCTACTGTCCTACAAACCTCTGCACTTGAGGCCCAACAACGTCTACAAGAAGAAGTTGGTAGTAGACATCAAGCTCCTTTTCTGGCAGCCGTTTTGTCGGGGAGGTTAGCGCTTGAAGGTATATCTTAGATCTTGCAATCGAATCTTTTTTCTTGTTTTTAGCACTAGTTTAGTTTATTAAAAAAACTACAAAAAATGAATTGAGTTTGCCTCATATTCTTCATCTTAATATCTTCGTGAGTATGAATGAAAGGAAAATTGTGTCAAAAGTGTTAGAAGAAGAATGCATTTAAAATGTTTGACACTAAATCTTTGAATAATGAGCATTGATGCAATGTATTAGTATGAACTCTTTGAATATTCATAGTACAATGATTTGCACTAGTCGTAATGAGAATGTGTCTTATAAGCATGTCGATTTTTGTGGAGTGCATAGAGTTTGCAAGTACACACCAATTAGGAAAGATAGATTTTGCAAGAGGCATAAGTACTTAGAAACTGAATGGTTGCAAGAAAGGCTAGATGTTTGTGCTGAAAATTTAAATTTTCTTAGCCGTACTTGTGAACTTTGCAATGAACGTGGTCATTTAACCATCTGATGCAAATTGTTTCATGATCTAATCGTTTCCAAAAATCCTGATGACCTGATTTCCCTTGCACATCATAATGAACTTAGTTTGCTTATGAGTTATGAAGAAATGAAACGTATAACTAACTATCTTCCAGTATTTGCCCGTGATAAACTTCTTGATTTTGATCTAGAGAAAATTTATATGTATCGTGTGGTGAATTGTATTGAAAATCCTTATATTGCCAATTACATAAAGAAAAGAAAACAAATAGAAGATGAAGAGAATACTAATGAAAGGGAAGAGACTTCCCAATATCCTTCTATTATTTCTTATGATGAATCAGGTAACGAGGAGGAGCCTTCTATTCAACCAATCTCATTAATAAGCAGCTCCAAAAAGAGGGTTGAACCCACGCATAATGTGAAGAAGAAAAAGAAAAGACAAAGAAGCAAAGGTAGAAAGGTATCTCTCCCAAATAATGTTGCTCCTATTACTCATTTTGATGATGATAATTGCTATACTATTGGTGCTATCCATACTATTAATGATGAGAGTGATTATGCTTATGATATGAAAAGGCCCAAGCTTGGGGATGCTATGTTTGTTGAAGATGATGTTTTGAGAATGTATTTTCTGCAATTAATGTTAGTCCCAAGCTTGGGGAAGCTATGTTTAATGAAGATGATATTTGTAGTCTCCCAAGTTTTAATATGCAAATTTATTATGATGATAGCATGCCTCCTACTTATGATGATTATAGTGATGAAAGTGGGTTTGAAGAGTGTCAACTTTAGGAAGAAATGATCCTACTATTTTGGAGGATGTTGAATCTTATTGTGATAATTATGAAAGTAGATTTGGAGAGTTCATGACTTTATTTAGTAATGATTTCACTATCTTGGAAGAGGTTTCAATCGATTATGACGAGAACAAAGTTGCTACCTGTGATGATTATTGTGATGATACATATGCTATAAAAAGTAGTGATGATTATATTTATAAAACTTGTCATGATTATGATTACCCTTTTTCTAAACATTACTCTTTTAATGTGGAAACAATTTATAGTATTCGAGTCTCTTATGATACTTCCACTATTCCGATTGAGAAGAATTTTGCTTATGTAGAGAGTAGTAAATTTTTTATGATTGTAGATCATGAAAAGAATGCTTTAGGAATATATTGTTGAATTCATTCATGATGCTACTGAAAATTATTATGAGCGAGGAATATATACTTGTAGGAATTGCAATAATATCAAGTTTTCTCTCTATATGCTTAAAGTCTTGAAGATTTGCTTGTTTTACCTCCCTATGCAAGTTGATTATTGTTCCCACAAGTCGTTTGCTCACAAAATCCATATGCATAGAAAGAGGGTTAGACTTAAATGTGCTAGTAATATTCTTCATGATGCTTTCTTTATGTTTCAATTCTTATCCTTTATGTGAGCATCATTGAAATCATCATGCCTAGTTAGGGGCGTTAAACGATAGCGCTTGTTGGGAGGCAACCCAACTTTATTTTTGTTCCTTGATTTTTGTTCCTATTTAGTAATAAATTAATCATCTATCCTCTGTTATGATTTTGTTTTTTATGTTTTAATTAGTGTTTATGCCAAGTAGAACTGTTGGGAAGACTTGGGGAAAGTCTTGTTGATCTTGCTGTAAAAAACAGAAACTTTAGTGCTTACGAAAATTGCTGTCATTTTTTATTGGAGTGTGATATTTATTTAATTATTTTTTTTAGATGATTAATAGATAAATTCCTCACGTCCAGCAATTTATTTTAGAATTTTTGGGGTTCCAGAAGTTTGCGTTAGTTACAGATTACTACAGACTATTTTGTTTTTGACAGATTCTGTTTTTCATGTGTTATTTACTTATTTTGATGAATCTATGCCTAGTAAAAGAGTTTATAAACCATAGAGAAGCTGGAGTACAGTAGGTTTGACATCAATATAAATAAACAATGAGTTCATTACAGTACCTTGAAGTGGTGTTTTGTTTTCTTTCGCCAACGGAGCTTACGACTTTTCTATTAAGTTTTGTGTTGTGAAGTTTTTAAGTTTTGGGTAAAGAATTGATGGACTATGGAATAAGGAGTGGCAAAAGCCTAAGATTGGGGATGCCCAAGGCACCCCAAGGAAATATTCAAGGACAATCAAGAGCCTAAGCTTGGGGATGCCTCGGAAGGCATCCCCCTCTTTCGTCTTCGTTCATCGGTAACTTTACTTGGAGCTATATTTTTATTTGCCACATGATATGTGTTTTGCTTGGAGTGTCATTTTATTTTGTTTTGCTTGCTGTTTGAATAAAATACCAAGATCTGAAATTCTTAAATGTTAGAGAGTCTTCACATAGTTGCATGATTATTCGACTACTCATTGATATTCACTTATATCTTTTGAGCTATATAGTTTTTGCTCTAGTGCTTCACTTATATCTTTTAGAGTACGGAGGTGGTTTTATTTTATAGAAATAATTGATCTCTCATGCTTCACTTATATTATTTTGAGAGTCCTTTAGAACAACATGGCAATTTGCTTTTAGGCATAATAAAAAACTTTCATATTAGTGAAGGAAATATGCCCTAGAGGCAATAATAAAGTTATTATTTATTTCCTTATAATCATGATAAATGTTTATTATTCATGCTAGAATTGTATTAACCGGAAACATAATACATGTGTGAATACATAGACAAACAAAGTGTCACTAGTATGCCTCTACTTGACTAGCTCGTTAATCAAAGATGGTTATGTTTCCTAACCATGAACAATGAGTCGTTATTTGATTAACGAGGTCACATCATTAGTTGAATGATCTGATTGACATGACCCATTCCATTAGCTTAGCACCCGATCGTTTAGTATGTTGCTATTGCTTTCTTCATGACTTATACATGTTCCTATAACTATGAGATTATGCAACTCCCGTTTGCCGGAGGAACACTTTGGGTGCTACCAAACGTCACAACGTAACTGGGTGATTATAAAGGATACTACAGGTGTCTCCAAAGGTACATGTTGGGTTGGCGTATTTCGAGATTAGGATTTGTCACTCCGATTGTCGGAGAGGTATCTCTGGGCCCTCTCGGTAATGCACATCACATAAGCCTTGCCAAGCATTGCAACTAATGAGTTAGTTGCGAGATGATGTATTACGGAACGAGTAAAGAGACTTGCCGGTAACGAGATTGAACTAGGTATTGAGATACCGACGATCGAATCTCGGGCAAGTAACATACCGATGACAAAGGGAACAACGTATGTTGTTATGCGGTCTGACCGATAAAGATCTTCGTAGAATATGTAGGAGCCAATATGGGCATCCAGGTCCCGCTATTGGTTATTGACCGAGAAGTGTCTCGGTCATGTCTACATTGTTCTCGAACCCGTAGGGTCCGCACGCTTAAGGTTACGATGACAGTTATATTATGAGTTTATGCATTTTGATGTACCGAAGGTTGTTCGGAGTCCCGGATGTGATCACGAACATGACGAGGAGTCTCGAAATGGTCGAGACGTAAAGATTGATATATTGGAAGCCTATGTTTGGATATCGGAAGTGTTCCGGGTGAAATCGGGATTTTACCGGAGTACCGGGAGGTTACCGGAACCCCCCGGGAGCCATATGGGCCTTATGGGCTTTAGTGGAAAGGAGAAAGGGGCAGCCCAAGGTGGCTGCGCACCTCCCCCTCCCCTAGTCCTATTAGGACTAGGAGAAGGTGGCCGGCCCCCCTCTCCCTCTTTCCCCCTCGGGGAATCCTAGTCCAACTAGGATTGGGGGGAGTAGGACTCCTCCTGCGCCCTCCTCCTGGCCGGCCCCCCCTCCCCCCTTGGCTCCTTTATATACTGAGGCAGAGGCACCCCAGAAACACACAAGTTGATCCACGTGATCTATTCCTTAGCCGTGTGCGGTGCCCCCTGCCACCATATTCCTCGATAATACTGTAGCGGAGTTTAGGCGAAGCCCTGCTGCTGTAGTCATCAAGATCGTCACCACGCCGTCGTGCTGACGGAACTCTTCCCCGACACTTTGCTGGATCGGAGTCCGGGGATCGTCATCGAGCTGAACGTGTGCTCGAACTCGGAGTGCCGTAGTTTCGGTGCTTGATCGGTTGGATCGTGAAGACGTACGACTACTTCCTCTATGTGTGTCAACGCTTCCGCAGTCGGTCTGCGTGGGTACGTAGACAACACTCTCCCCTCTCGTTGCTATGCATCACATGATCTTGCGTGTGCGTAGGAATTTTTTGAAATTACTACGAAACCCAACAGTGGCATCAGAGCCTAGGTTATTTATGTTGATGTTATATGCACGAGTAGAACACAAGTGAGTTGTGGGCGATATAAGTCATACTGCCTACCAGCATGTCATACTTTGGTTCGGCGGCATTGTTGGACGAGACGACCCGGACCAACATTACGCGTACGCTTACGCGAGACCGGTTCCCCCGACGTGCTTTGCACATAGGTGGCTTGCGGGCGACTGTCTCTCCAACTTTAGTTGAACCAAGTATGGCTACGCCCGGTCCTTGCGAAGGTTAAAACGGAGTCTATTTGACAAACTATCGTTGTGGTTTTGATGCGTAGGTGAGATTGGTTCTTACTTAAGCCCGTAGCAGCCACGTAAAACTTGCAACAACAAAGTAGAGGACGTCTAACTTGTTTTTGCAGGGCATGTTGTGATGTGATATGGTCAAGACATGATGCTAAATTTTATTGTATGAGATGATCATGTTTTGTAACCGAGTTATCGGCAACTGGCAGGAGCCATATGGTTGTCGCTTTATTGTATGCAATGCAATCACGCTGTAATGCTTTACTTTATCACTAAGCGGTAGCGATAGTCGTGGAAGCATAAGATTGGCGAGACGACAACGATGCTACGATGGAGATCAAGGTGTCGCGCCGGTGACGATGGTGATCATGACGGTGCTTCGGAGATGGAGATCACAAGCACAAGATGATGATGGCCATATCATATCACTTATATTGATTGCATGTGATGTTTATCTTTTATGCATCTTATCTTGCTTTGATTGACGGTAGCATTATAAGATGATCTCTCACTAAATTATCAAGAAGTGTTCTCCCTGAGTATGCACCGTTGCCAAAGTTCGTCGTGCCCAGACACCACGTGATGATCGGGTGTGATAAGCTCTACGTCCATCTACAACGGGTGCAAGCCAGTTTTTGCACACAGAATACTCAGGTTACTTGACGAGCCTAGCATATGCAGATATGGCCTCCTCGATCTCTCCT
>NC_053028.1:667601127-667613314 GCF_003073215.2 Triticum urartu
CAACATAACGATGTTCACCATTGAAAACTACTCCATCTCACGTGATGATCGGTTATGGTTTAGTTGATTTGGATCACGTAATCACTTAGAGGATTAGAGGGATGTCTATCTAAGTGGGAGTTCTTTAATTAATTTGATTAACTGAACTTAAATTTATCATGAAACTTAGCCCTGGTAGTATTAGCATATCTATGTTGTAGATCAATAGCTCGCGTTGTTGCTTTCGTATGTTTTGATATGTTCCTAGAGAAAATTGTGTTGAAAGATGTTAGTAGCAATGATGCGGATTGGATCCGTGATCTGAGGTTTATCCTCATTGCTGCACAGAAGAATTATGTCCTTGAAGCATCGCTAGGTGACAGACCTATTGCAGGAGCAGTTGCAGACGTTATGAACGTTTGGCTAGCTCAATATGATGACTACTTGATAGTTTAAGTGCACCATGCTTAACGGCTTAGAATCGGGACTTCAAAAGACGTTTTAAACGTCATGGAGCATATGAGATGTTCTAGGAGTTGAAGTTGATATTTCAAGCAAATACCCGAGTTGAGAGATATAAAGTCTCCAACAAGTTCTATAGCTAAAAGATGGAGGAGAATCGCTCAACTGGTGAGCATGTGCTCAGATTGTCTGAGTACAACAATCGCTTGAATCAAGTGGGAGTTAATCTTCCAGATAAGATAGTGATTGACAGAATTCTCTAGTCACCATCACCAAGTTAGTAGAACTTCGTGATGAACTATGATATGCAAGGGATAACGGAAACGATTCCCAAGCTCTTCGTAATGCGGAAATTGAAGAAGGTAGAAATCGAGAAAAACATCAAGTGTTGATGGTAGACAAGACCACTAGTTTCAAGAAAAGGGCAGAGGGAAGAAGGGGAACTTCAAGAAGAACAGCAAGCAAGTTGCTGCTCAAGTAAAGAAGCCCAAGTCTAGTCCTAAGCCTGAGACTAAGTGTTTCTACTGCAAAGGGACTGGTCACTGGAAGCGGAACTACCCCAAGTGATTGGCAGATAAGAAGGATGGCAAAGTGATCATAAGTATATTTGATATACATGTTATTGATGTGTACTTTACTAGTGTTTATAGCAACCCCTCAGTATTTGATACTAGTTCAGTTGCTAAGATTAGTAACTCGAAACGGGAGTTGCAGAATAAACAGAGACTAGTTAAGGGTGAAGTGACGATGTGTGTTGGAAGTGGTTCCAAGATTGATATGATCATCATCGCACACTCCCCTATACTTTCGGGATTAGTGTTGAACCTAAATAAGTGTTATTTGGTGTTTGCGTTGAGCATGAATATGATTTGATCATGTTTATTGTAATACGGTTATTCATTTAAGTAAGAGAATAAATTGTTGTTCTGTTTACATGAATAAAACCTTATATGGTTACACACCCGATGAAAATAGTTCGTTGGATCTCGATCGTAGTGATACACATAATCATAATATTGAAACCAAAAGATGCAAAGTTAATAATGATAGTGCAACTTATTTGTAGCACTGCCGTTTAGGTCATATTGGTGTAAAGCGCATGAAGAAACTCCATGTTGATGGGATTTTGGAATCACTTGATTATGAATCAGTTGATGCTTGCGAACCATGCCTCATGGGCAAGATGACTAAAACTTTGTTCTTCGAAACAATGAAGCAAGCAACAGATTTGTTAGAAATCATACATACTGATGTATGTGGTCCGATGAATATTGAGGCTCGCGACAGGTATCATTATTTTCTGATCTTCACAGATGATTTGAGAAGATATGAGTATATCTACTTGATGAAACATAAGTCTGAAACATTTGAAAAGTTCAAAGAATTTCAGAGTGAAGTGAAAAATCATCGTAACAAGAAAATAAAGTTTCTACGATCTGATCGTAGAGAAGAGTATTTGAGTTACGAGTTTGGCCTTCAGTTAAAAACAATGTGAAATAGTTGCACTACTCATGCCACCTGGAACACCACAATATAATGGTGTGTCCGAACGTCATAACCGTACTTTATTAGATATGGTGCGATCTATGATGCCTCTTACCGTCTACCACTATTGTTTTGAGGTTATGCATTAGAGACAGCTGCATTCACGTTAAATAGGGCACCATCTAAATCCGTTGAGACGACACCGTATGAACTATGGTTTGGCAAGAAACCTAAGCTGTCATTTCTTAAAGTTTGAGGTTGCAATGCTTATGTGAAAAAGTTTCAACCTGATAAGCTCAAACCCAAATCGGAGAAGTGCGTCTTCATAGGATACCCAAAAGAAACTGTTGGGTACACCTTCTATCACAGATCCGAAGGCAAGACTTTTGTTGCTAAATTCGGAAACTTTCTGGAGAAGGAGTTTCTCTCGAAAGAAGTGAGTGGGAGGAAAGTAGAAAAACTTGATGAGGTAATTGTACCTTCTCCCTTATTGGAAAGTAGTTCATCACAGAAATCTGTGACTACTACACCAATTAGTGAGGAAGCTAATGATGATGATCATGTAACTTCAGATCAAGTTACTACTGAATCTCATAGGTAAACCAGAGTGAGATCCGCACCAGAGTGGTACGGTAATCCTGTTCTGGAAGTCATGTTACTAGACCATGACAAACTTATGAACTATGAGGAAAGCGATGATGAGCCCAGATTCCGTGAAATGGTTTGAGGCCATGAAATCTGAGATATGATCCATGTATGAGAACAAAGTATGGACTTTAATGGATTTGCCCGATGATCGGCAAGCCATAGAAAATAAATGGATCTTCAAGAGGAAGACGGACGCTGATAGTAGTGTTACTATCTACAAAGCTAGAATTGTCGCAAAAGTTTTCGACAAGTTCAAGGTGTTGACTACGATGAGAGTTTCTCACTCGTATCTATGCTTGAGTCTGTCCGAATCATGTTAGTAATTGCCGCATTTTATGAAATCTGGCAAAACAAAACTGCATTCCTTAATGGATTTATTAAAGAAGAGTTGTATATGATGCAACCAGAAGGTTTTGTCAATCCAAAAGGTGCTAACAAAATGTGCAAACTCCAACGATCCATCTGTGGACTGGTGCAAGCATCTCGGAGTTGGAATATACGCTTTGATGAGTTGATCAAAGCATATAGTTTTATACATACTTGTAGTGAAGCCTGTATTTACGAGAAAGTGAGTGGGAGCACTACAACTTTTCTGATAAGTATATGTGAATGACATATTGTTGATCAAAAATAATGTAGAATTATTCTGTAAAGCATAAAGGAGTGTTTGAAAGGAGTTTTTCAAAGAAAGACTTCGGTGAAGCTGCTTACATATTGAGCTTCAAGATCTATAGAGATAGATCAAGACGCTTGATAAGTTTTTTCAATGAGTACATACCTTGACAAGATTTTGAAGTAGTTCAAGAATGGAGCAGTCAAAGAAAAAGTTCTTGCCTGTATTACAAGGTGTGAAATTGAGTAAGACTCAAAGCCCGACCACGGAAGAAGAAAGAAAGAGAATGAAAGTCATTCCCTATGCCTCAGTCATAGGTTCTATAAAGTATGCCGTACTGTGTACCAGATCTATTGTATACCCTACACTGATTGACATGGGAGTACAATAGTGATCTAGGAGTAGATCACTGGACAGCGGTCAAAATTATCCTTAGTGGAATAAGGATATGTTTCTCGATTATGGAGGTGACAAAAAGGTTCGCCGTAAAGGGTTACGTCGATGCAAGTTTTGACACTAATCTGGATGACTCTAAGTCTCGATCTAGATACATATTGAAAGTGGGAGCAATTAGCTAGAGTAGCTCCGTGCAGAGCATTGTAGACATAGAAAATTGCAAAATACATAACGGATCTGAATGTGAAAGACCGTTGACTAAGATTCTCTCACAAGCAAAACATGATCACACCTTAGTACTCTTTGGGTGTTAATCACATAGCGATGTGAACTAGATTACCGAATCTAGTAAACCCTTTGGGTGTTGGTCACATGACGATGTGAACTATGGGTGTTAATCACATGATGATGTGAACTATCGATGTTAATCACATGGTGATGTGATCTAGATTATTGACTCTAGTGCAAGTGGGAGACTGAAGGAAATATGCCCTAGAGGCAATAATAAAGTTATTATTTATTTCCTTATATCATGATAAATGTTTATTATTCAAGCTAGAATTGTATTAACCGGAAACATAATACATGTGTGAATACATAGGCAAACAGAATGTCACTAGTATGCCTCTACTTGACTAGCTCATTAATCAAAGATGGTTATGTTTCCTAACCATGAACAAAGAGTTGTTATTTGATTAACGAGGTCACATCATTAGATGAATGATCTGATTGACATGACCCATTCCATTAGCTTAGCACACGATCGTTTAGTATGTTGCTATTGCTTTCTTCATGACTTATACATGCTCCTATGACTATGAGATTATGCAACTCCCGTTTGCCGGAGGAACACTTTGGGTGCTACCAAACGTCACAACGTAACTGGGTGATTATAAAGGAGCATTATAGGTGTCTCCAAAGGTAGATGTTGGGTTGGCGTATTTCGAGATTAGGATTTGTCACTCCGATTGTCGGAGAGGTATCTCTGGGCCCTCTCGGTAATGCACATCACATAAGCCTCGCAAGCATTACAACTAATATGTTAGTTGTGAGATGATGTATTACGAAACGAGTAAAGAGACTTGCCGGTAACGAGATTGAACTAGGTATTGGATACCGACGATCGAATCTCGGGCAAGTAACATACCGATAACAAAGGGAACAACGTATGTTGTTATGCGGTCTGATCGATAAAGATCTTCGTAGAATATGTAGGAGCCAATATGGGCATCCAGGTCCCGCTATTGGTTATTGACCGGAGACATGTCTCGGTCATGTCTACATTGTTCTCGAACCCGTAGGGTCCGCACGCTTAAGGTTACGATGACAGTTATATTATGAGTTTATGCATTTTGATGTACCGAAGGTTGTTCGGAGTCCGAGATGAGATCACGGACATGACGAGGAACTCCGGAATGGTCCGGAGATAAAGTTTGATATATATGATAATAGTGTTTGGTCACCGGAAGGGTTCCGGAAATCACCGAAAGGGGTTTCAGATGTTTCCCGAAATGTTTGGGTACGAGAACACTTTATTTGGGCCAAAGGGGAAAGCCCACATGGTTTTTGGAAAGCGCAAAAGGAAGTTTTGCGGAGTCCAGGGGCCAGACGCTAGGGTCCCTAGCGTCTGGGTCCAGACGCCGGGATCCCTGGCGTCTGGCCCTGGAGTCCGAGAAGGACTCTTGCCTATCGGGTGAAACCGACTTTGTGGAGACTTTTACTCCAAGTTTCGACCCCAGGGCTCAAGATATAAATAGAGGGGCAGGGCTAGCACCAAAGACAGAAAAAGAAACACAAGTTGATCCACGTGATCTATTCCTTAGCCGTGTGCGGTGCCCCCAGCCACCATATTCCTCGATAATACTGTAGCGGAGTTTAGGCGAAGCCCTGCTGCTATAGTGCATCAAAATCGTCACCACGCCGTCGTGCTGACGGAACTCTTCCCCGACACTTTGCTGGATCGGAGTCCGGGGATCGTCATCGAGCTGAACGTGTGCTCGAACTCGGAGGTGTCGCAGTTTCGGTGCTTGATCGGTTGGATCGTGAAGACGTGCGACTACTTCCTCTACGTTGTGTCATCGCTTCCGCAGTCGGTCTGCGTGGGTACGTAGACAGCACTCTCCCCTCTCGTTGCTATGCATCACATGATCTTGCGTGTGCGTAGGAAAATTTTTGAAATTACTACGAAACCCAACCGTTCAAGCGTCTATTGCTAGTGTGCTGAAAGTTGCTTAGAGCTCATGTCGGTTAGTAATTAAACACAACTGAACATATTCATGAAAATTTTGTTAGTGGGTGGATGGCTTCTAGTTGTAAATGCCATTTGAAGAAAGACACAACAAATTCATTCATCTGCTGTAACGCCAAGTTTGGTCTATTAACGTGGCGTCGATTTTATGCTGCAGATTAGTATGAACCAATATTTGAGATTTGGAAGCTGGGAAGCTGGGGAATGCGAAGTTTGAAGAGACCTGGAGTATTTAGACTGATTTCCATTTGTATATGTGTTATACGATGATGTAACACACTGATTCTGCTATTGTATGATGTATCAAACTGATTTTGGCTATTATTTGAAGTGTTACGTGTGTTCTTTGTCTGTTCCCATTTGAATACTGGGTTGTTTATTTACTAGCAAATTGAAATTTGAAGAAAATGACCTTGACAACTGGGACCCACTTACCAAAAGAACCTGACAATTGGGACCCATCTTTTTAAAAAAGAAATACTTGATCCGTTGAACTAAAAAGGCCACAGCCCAGAAAATAAAAAAGGCTTAGTTGTGGGCTCGGCCCATGTAGTCGACAAAAATTGAAAGAAAATAACTAATAAATGGTTTGAATTAATGGGCTCGGCCCATATAGACACCTAATCAGACCGGGCCGATTCTTGTCAACGACCTTTTCATTTGGTCATAGTTTTGCCACGTCAGCTTGCCACGTCGGATCCGACGTGGCCTGGGTCGTTGAACCAATGACCTTTTGTTTTGGTCGTTGCCTTCCACGACCTTCTCACAGAGAAGGTCGTTAATTTCAGTTTCGACCGTCAGCTTTTGACCTTCTGTTTTTGGTCACAAAAAGGTCGCAAATAAAAAACAATGAACTTTCAGTGACCAATAATGATGGTCGCAAGTTGACATATTTCTTGTAGTGTAAAAGTAAAATGTAGAGTCTTGAGCTTGAGCCAACATGTGTTCTTATTATTTTGAGGGGTCCACTTTCTAATACATCCCATGCCAAACATTGAGCTTTCCTGAAATATTTATCTTGAAATAGCATTAGCTCAATGGGCTATATGTTGTTAGGAATTACCAAAACTACCCAGGGATAGTTGCACTTTCAAAGGCACACATCTTCCACTGCACAAACATATAATGTGGCAACACACACCCTGTCCTCATATAATGTGGCAATTCACACCCTCATATAAAAATGAGTTGTCATTTAGTACAACCAAATATGTTCAGAAATCACAAGTCGGCATGGCAAAACGCAAACTGATTCTATATTACAGTGAATTTACCCATTATCATGCCTACATCATGGCAACAGCCATAGTGTGTTCACGAAAAGATTAGTTGCCACATGGAAAGCATATTTGTTGCAACTGACACAGTTGATCGGGAAATTAGTTGACATTTAGTACATGAAAAGCATATTTGTGGCAACTAATTCTATAGTACAGTGAATTTAGCCACTATCCTGCCTACAGCATGGCAACAGCCATGGTGTGTTCACAAAAAGATTAGTTGCCACATGGAATGCATATTTGTGGCAACTGACACGGTTGATCAGGAAATTAGTTGCCATCTCACTGGTAGAAAAAGGGCCTATTGTCCCGGTTCGTAAGGGCCTTTTGTCCCGGTTCCTGAACCGGGACTAAATGGGTCGGTACTAATGCCCTGTCCCTTTAGTCCCGGTTCAATCCAGAACCGGGACTGATGGACCTCCATGTGGCATGTGCGCGGACCCCAGGAAGGAGACCCTTTGGTCCCGGTTGGTGGCACCAACCGGGACCAATAGGCATCCATGCGTCAGCATTTCTGTGGCTGGGGTTTTTGTTTTTTTTGAGGGGGGGGGGGGGGGTTTGGGGGTTTTGGGGGGTTAATTTAGGTGTTTCATATATTGTGTTAGCTAGCTATAATTAATAGAGAGAAGTGTCCTCTCTTATGTCCGTGCTTGGTCGACGCTACGTACTATACATATGTATAGAGAGGACTAGACACGCTAGCTAGCTAGTAAGCAAACGAAGGAAATAGAAGATCGTCATGAACATATATGCATACAGAGAGAAGTGATATCGACCACCTCTCCTTCTCCGAGAGATTGGTTGAACAACAAGTTCTCGTATATCTATCCGATACTACCGGCTACATATATACAATAATTATCTCTTACAAATATAATCATACGGACTCATGGTCCACATAGTATTCTCCGTCTTCAACGATCACGTGGTCAAGAAAGAATGCCGCCAATTCCTCTTGAATTGCTCGCATGCGAGCTGGTGCTAGGAGTTCATCCCGCTTCCGAAACATCTAATTTGAAGAAGGGGGTCAATACATATATATATGAATGAATGAAACTCAACACAAATGATGGTAATAAAATAAAATTGTGAATGTTGTTATTTACGTACTTCATATTGTTTGTTAGTGTAGCCCCGCTCACAGGTCGTGTGGCGGATGGACTCGCAAACGTAGTATCCACAGAAATCATTCCCTTGTTCCTGCCACAACCACTTTACAAGAAATAGAGGTCAATCAAACTGATAAGCAAGAATGCCAAATGGTATTGATGAAACTAGCGCTTGAATCAATAGGAGATGCACGGAACATGCTACTATAGTACTTACTTTCGAGGTTCTAAATTGCAGCTTCTTCGGGAGTCCTGGAGCTTTTTTGGAGAATTTTTTCCAAACCCTACCAGACAAAGAAAACAATTACTTGATATATCAGGAAATGAACAAAGTTGTTGATATGGTGGATAATGATCGATTTAACTTACTTCTCGAGCATTTGAGTCATGTCTGGATAGTCCTGGGGATCTTTTCGTCTTGAGTCTAAGACGGTTACTAGTCCCTGCTCAAGCTTAATCACTAGGAGAATATAGTGGTAACTGCACACGCATGCATAACTCATCAATTACATTACTATAACCTTGAGTAATATATAAGGGAAACCGAATACGCACAAGACAGTAACACTCACTTGAAGTTGTAAAGAAAGAGTATTATATCTTTGTTTTCATTTATTACCAACGATCGTAGCAAGTTGGCCTCGGTATCTGCGGCATGAAATTTAACCTGAGTTGCATCTATGAGATATGTGTTAATGAACCCAATATCACCGACTTGTCTTTTCTTCAATTCGGCGATCTTCAATCTGCATAATATATTGAGGACCATTATAAATACATGCAATGAAAGAGCTGGGCTATATAGAGAGACTTAATGACAGAAGTAGTACTACTTACAGACAGTAGCAGGCGACCGTTGTTTTAACGAGGGCCAATTGATTGAAAAACTGAAAGAACTCCTCGAATGGAACAGGCAACAGTTCAATTCCAACGAGGTCATGCTCCTTTTTAACTTTCACATACAAAGTACTCCTCTCCCTAGAGTCTCTGCAGATTTTCAAGTACCAATCATGCAATCTTCGCATCATCGTTGATAGAGATCTTTCATCTTTGACGAGAGGCTTCCCGTACTCGTATCTTTGTATCTGCACCTCCATGAAATCATAATGTACATCGTCGGGCAGGTAATCGCCAAGATTGCTATAACCAGGCACCATCCTCGGATCATTAGCAACGTTGTCGCTAGGCACCTTGAGCGGGGGGCACGATTGCTTCGCTTGTTCGCCGAGCTGGGCAATTTGTTTCCCAGCTCATCGTTCTTTCAGCCTTTGATCACTGACAGTACTTCCCGACCGCTCCGCTTCGGCAAATTCCTTTCCAATAATGCGCTCATAGTTTCCTTTCGGCGGAGACTTGGGTGGTTTTGTCAGGGCAGCCAGAGTGCGCTTCGCTTTCACCGGATCTACCTTCTCCTCCGGAGGTGGATGTTTCTTTGCTTTCACCCCTTCAAAGTAGTTCCTCACTTCTTCTCGTGCGATCTCGGCGTTCTCCTCCGGGGTCCTCTCGTATGGTAACTTCTCTGGAGTCTTCAGAGAAGGACCAAATCTGTATTTCCTCCCGCCTCTGGCTATACTGCTAGACGCCGGCAGAGCAGACGGGGCGGTTGTCTTCTTTACTTGCTTACGAGGCGGAGGAGAAGGACTACGACGCGCCGGAGCGGCGGCAGGTCTCTTCCGCCCTTGCTGACGAGGCGGAGAAGGAGGAGGCTGGCTGCTCGGGCGCGTCGGCGCAGGCGGAGAAGGAGGTGGAGTGCCGCCACGCGCTGGAGAAGGAGCCGGTCGAGTGCCCTGATCGTCACTCGCCGGAGGAGGAGGCGGTGGAGGAGGCGGAGTGCCCTGACTCGCCGGAGGAGGAGGCGATGGAGGAGGCGGAGTGCCCTGACTTGTCGGAGGAGGAGGAGGAGGCGGAGGCGTCCAGTTCGGAAGGTTGATGAGCTCCTTCCGCCATAGGCATGGAGTCTTCAGAGCAGACCCCGGCCTAGTCTCCCCTTCACCAGTAGGGTGGTCAAGCTGGAGGTCCTCAAATCCCTTTGTTATTTCATCCACCATCACCCTAGCATATCCTTCTGGAATCGGCCGGCAGTGAAAAGTTGCGCCGGGCTCAGTAGGATAAATAGAGCCAACAGCCGCCTTGACCTTCAAATTCATCCATTGCGTCATAAGGTGGCAATTTTGAGACTCCGTGATAGCATCCACGGGATAGCTGGCAGGAGCCGTCAAGGCATGCTCCGGCTGAAGCAGCTCGGTGAAAGCCACGCTGCTTCTCCGCTGAGATGGCGGGTTAGCTTCGGGGGAAGCTTCGGCAGTACGTTTGCTGCGATTTGCTTCTCGTTCCTCTATCGCTTGTACTCTTACTTGCAGCGCCTGCATTTGGGTCTGCTGCAATTTTTTCCTCCTCTCATGGGATTTGTAACCGCCTGTGTCCGGAAACCCAACCTTCCACGGAATGGAGCCTGGCGTGCCTCGTGTCCGTCCAGGGTGCTCAGGATTCCCGAGGGCCATTGTGAGCTCGTTGTTCTCTCTGTCTGGAAAGAACGTCCCTTGTTGCGCTGCTTCAATATACTGCTGAAGCTTCCTGACTGGTATGTCCATTTGATCGTTCGTCCAAATGCACTTCCCTATTACAGGGTCCAAGGTTCCGCCAGCCCCAAAGAACCAAGTCCGGCAACGGTCTGGCCAGTTAATTGTCTCTGGTTCGATCCCTTTATCAACCAGATCATTCTCAGTCTTGGCCCATTTAGGCTGGGCTACGAGGTAGCCACCTGCCCCCGTGCGATGGTGATGCTTCTTCTTCGCAGCATTTTGCTTGTTTGTCGCTGACATCTTCTTACTCTTTTCCGATGTCTTGTGGGCCACAAATGTGGGCCAGTGATCTCTGATCTTCTCATATCTGCCCTTGAATTCTGGTGTCTCATTATTTTCGACAAACTTATTCAGCTCTTTCTTCGACCTCCTGAACAGTTCTGCCATCCTCTTAAGAGCAAAAGACTTGATTAATTGCTCTTTAACTGGCTTCTCTGGATTATCCTCTGGCGGTAGGGTGAAATTTGACTTCAGCTCAGTCCAAAGATCATTTTTCTGCATATCATTGACATAAGACACCTCAGGGTCTTCTGTAGCCGGCTTAAACCATTGCTGGATGCTGATCGGGATCTTGTCCCTAACCAAAACCCCGCACTAAGAAACAAATGCGCTCTTTATCCAGAGGGGTTCAATCGGTTGGCCGTCGGGCGCGATTGCTATGATCTCAAACTTTTCATCCGAGCTCAACTTTTTCTTCAGGCCTCATCTCTTTACCGAAGTTGTGCTCGATACGGAGGGCTAGAAAAAAGAACAAAGACTTAATTAATATGTGTACATACCAAAACAATGAATGCATCAATTAGCTAGTCAGCAGAAGCTTAACTAATATATATACCTGGCTGGACTCGGTTCGGTCACCGGAGACGTCATCACGGTCTCCTTCTTGCACCGGCATTGGGTCACCGGAGCCGTCCTCACGGTCTCCTTCTTCCACCGGCATTAGGTCACCGGAGCCATCATAATCATAGCCAGATGCTTCCAGACCATCGGTGTCGTTGAGAAACAACGAGCAGACGGCATCACTTCCTCGTGGGATTATGTCCCCCAACAACTCTTCTTGTACTTCGTCTCGGGCGGTGTCCATAGTTTCTACAAATATTGACAACATGGCAATTATTATTCAAACATGACAAATGGATATATTAGTGGCAAACGTAGAACTAATATTAATTAGTGGCCTCGACGCTGCTTCTCTAGGGTTTGGGGTGGCCTCGACAACGCTTCAAGGATAAAAAAAAGAGGAAGAAGAAGAAAAAAAGAGGAGAAGAAAGAATAGAGGAGTTCTACTCTTTTTTTCTTCTTCTTCCTCTTTTTTTTATCGGGAACGAGGGTTGTCGAGGGTCGCCGAGCAGTAGAGGAAACCCTAAATAGAAAGTATCGTCGGT
>NC_053028.1:667614314-667744189 GCF_003073215.2 Triticum urartu
AATCTATGGTTCTTGGTCAAACTGTTACTTGAAAGACTATGCCACTCCAGACGGGGTTCCCGATGTGCGATCAAAATATATAATTATTTTTTGCTAATATTCACTTGAAATGCGAGAAAACAACCTCTTGCAGAAAATGCAAGGAAATGTTACATACTATAGACTCAAACGGACTTTTTCCCGGATCCTGCGCAGGCAAGAGCTATTGCACCGGGCTGCCCTTTTTAATCTTCACTTGAACTATATATCGAACGGAAATCTCAATTGATTCAAACCAGTTCGGAAGTTTTGTTTAAATATTTTCCGGTGTAACAATATACTGTTTGATGCACTCTCGGAGGTTCAAGAATCCAAGATTAAAAATACGTAGCACTACGCAATCATACGATAATATTTGGTTATCCACCTCCATCGTTTTTTTTTTGAATGTTAGCATTACTGCTAAATTCATTGAACAAAAGAAGGAGGTTGGTCCAGTTTACGAGGGAAACCGGACCCAAAAACCATATAAACGGCGTCTTTCGGCAAATCACATACATCCTCATGAGCCACGGGTCTCTCTAATCGGATTCACCTCTAGAACGATGCCCCCAAGAGGGTACGCGACGCCAGATTGCGCTGCCATCGTCCGATCTAAACTAGATCAAGGGTTTCCCCTGAAGCACGGCAAAAAAGGCAAAGTGGGAGTAGCTACATCGATGCCTCCAACGAGGGAGCGACGCTGGAAGGTACCGCCATCGATGATGTAATGCCCTCGATGCGGCTATAGCTCCCACGTGTCGAGGCACGACTTAGAGACATAACCGCATTGAAAGCAATGTCGCAAGTCAGGCAATCATTACAACATCCCATGTATAATATAATAAAAGGGGGAGATACATAGTTGGCTTACACTCGCCACGTCACATCAGAGTACATAAATAACATCCATCATACAAACACTCATGGCCCGACTACGGCGCCAAAATAGAAGAAAACCCAACATGCGACCAGGCCCTGAATCGAACCCCAACTAGGCACCACTACTGATCATCGGGAAAGGAGACATAATAACGCTGAGAGTCCTCGTCGAACTCCCACTTGAGCTCGTACTCGTCACCTGGAGCGGAATCACCTGGACCTGCATCTGGAGTTGTAGTATCTGTGAGCCACAGGGACTCAGCAATCTCGCACCCTCGCGATCAAGACTATTTAAGCTTATAGGAATGGATAAGGCAAATATATGTGAAGCTGCAGCAAGCGTCTAGCATATGTGGTGTCTAACTCATGCGCAAAAGAGAGCGAGAAGAGGAGGCAAAGCGCGAGCGAGAAGCTAGAAGAACAACCTGCGCAAGCATAACTCCAACACCGTGTCCACTTCCCGGACACCGCCGAGAAGAGGCCATCACGGTAACACACTCGGTTGATTCATTTTAATTAATTAAGGTTTAAGTTATCTACAACCGGATATTAACAAATTCCCATCTGCCCATAACCGCGGGCACGGCTTTCGAAAGTTCAATCCCTGCAGGGGGTCCCAACTTAGCCCATGACAAGCTCTCACGGTCAACGAAAGAATAGACCTCCACCCGAGACACACCGATCAGACTCGGCAACCCGGTACAACAAGACAATTCGACAGGTTAAAACAAGACCAGCAACACCGCCTGAATGTGCCGACAAATCCCAATAGGAGCTGCACATATCTCTTTCTCAGGGCACACTCAGATTGTCCAAACTTCCGGTAGGCCAGCCCAGAGTTGCCCCTGGTGGCCACCGGCGGCTGATGGTTTGGACCAACACTCAGAGGAGCACTGGCCCGGGGGTTAAAATAAGATGACCCTTGAGTCTGCAGAACCCAAGGGAAAGAAAAGGCTAGGTGACAAATGGTAAGACCAAGGTTGGGCACTGCTGGAAAAGCTTTAATCAAGGCGAACTATCAAGGGGTTCCCATTATAACCCAACCGCGTAAGGAACGCAAAATCCGGGAACATAACACCTATATGACGGAAACTAGGGCGGCAAGAGTGGAACAAAACACTAGGCGAGAGGCCGAGCCTTCCACCCTTTACTAAGTATATAGATGAATTAAGATAACATAGCAATATAATGATATCCCAACAAGTAAATAAATGTCCCAACAAGGAACGGCTCCAAACTTCACCTGCAACTAGCAACGCTATAAGAGGGGCTGAGCAAAGCGGTAACATAACCAATCAACGGTTTGCTAGGACAAGGTGGGTTAGAGGTTTGACATGGCAATTGGGAGGCTGACAAGCAAAAGGTAGGCATCGTAGCATTGGCATAGCAAGAGCGAGCAAACTAGCATAGCAAAGATAGTAGTGATTTCGAGGGTATGATCATCTTGCCTGCACAGTTGTCAGAGTTGACTGGATCCTCACAAGCAAACTCAACGGGCTCCTCGGTAGCGAACTCGTCTCCCGGCTCTACCCAACAAGACAAACAAGCAACAAGGATACAATCAACCACGTGCAAGACCAAGCAATATGATGAAATGATGATATGCTATGCGGGATGCGATGCGGGATGCAAAATGCAAGATATGAAAGGAAATGCATGAACCTGGCCTCAACTTGGAATTCCAAGGGTGCCACTGGAAAGATGAGATGAAATCTCTTGAAAACGATATAAAGATCATAGAAATCGGAGTTACGGTTTGGAAATGGCAAGCGTTTTAAGAATGACACCGGTCTGCGATTTACAGCAAGTATGCATCTAAACGCAATGCAAAGAACATGCTACAGCCACCAAACATGACAACAAAATACATGGCAGGGATGCACACAAGATGCTTAACAAAAGACTAGCACTGAGCCACGGCCAATTCATCCATTATGAGGTTCAAACAAGCATGGCAAAAACGCAAATGCAAAACAGATTCCAGACTTAGTGAAATTAACACTTGTCTGAAATTTCAGAGCACGAAGCCCTCTTCGGAGCGGCAAAACAACATGATACATGATGCTTAACAGAAGACTAGCACTGAGCCACGGCCAATTCATCCATTATGAGGTTCAAACAAGCATGGCAAAAACGCAAATGCAAAACAGATTCCAGACTTAGTGAAATTAACACTTGTCTGAAATTTCAGAGCACGAAGCCCTCTTCGGAGCGGCAAAACAACATGATACATGATGCTTAACAGAAGACTAGCACTGAGCCACGGCCAATTCATCCATTATGAGGTTCAAACAAGCATGGCAAAAACGCAAATGCAAAACAGATTCCAGACTTAGTGAAATTAACACTTGTCTGAAATTTCAGAGCACGAAGCCCTCTTCGGAGCAGCAAAACAACATGATACATGACCTGATTAAGACAAGTAAGAACATGGCATGGAGCAACTCAACAATATCAACAAAAGACCCAAAGTGACCTGGGGCCAAAAGGGTTCACAAAATATATTAACGGGCACACGAACATAGCTAAAACACAATCAGTTTTCAGACTTAGTGAAAACTGAGACATGCTGAAATATAACTCACGAAGGCATGTAAACGAGCTCGATGCACTCACTACGGTGCAAGTCATGGCAAGGCAGGCATACATTCATTAAGAAGGCACAAGATAAAAGCTATACATGGCAAGAACAATGGCATAGCATGCACGGATCAACTACAACAACGCCGGCAAAATCGCAAACGAGTTGACGATCTGCCCAGATTCACCACGAAGCAAAAGTAGAGCTCGATTGACTCAAGCTAGGGTGCTCCATAATTGCAAACAAAGACATTTATGGATAAAGCATAACATGATTATTGAAACTCCTTTACTGATCATCCTCAAAAGGGGTACGGATCACTAAGAAACAAGCTGAACATATGGCATCATGAACTAAATAATCCCAGACTTGGTGAAAACAACTAAGTCCCTGAAAACAGATTTACCGGGTGCCTCACTTTGCAAGCCTGCACAAGTCACCACACACATCCTAAAAATGCATGGGTTGCACCTCTGGAAAGAAGACAAAATTCTTAACAAAACACATGAAGGACTCACAGGCATATCACGCACATAATAATCATGGCAAAAATGACAAAAGTCTAAGATGAACTAGCAGATCTGACAATTAACTCACGAAGCCTCCTTCTAACAGCATTTTGGGCATCAAGATGATCTCAAATGAAAATGATGTAATGGGATGAAATGATGTACTCGTCGAGGCAAACATTTTGATATATTATATGTCCAAATCGGAGCTACGGATGCAAAGTTACGGGCGGTCAAAGTATGCATAAAAAACTAGGGTTAGGCGGGAAAGTCAACCGAGATCCGGATCTGGATCTGAGGAGGTACTGTAGCAGCACTGTTCACGGCGCGACTCCCGAGGTTCGTCGGTGTCGAGGTCGGTCGCCGGAGATGGAGAAGAGGCCGGGGTGGGCCGCGGCCACCGGAGTCGGCGAGGGGCGGTGGCGGCTGGGCGGCGCCGGCCCGGGGCGGCGCGGAGGCGGCGTAGGGCGGCCGGGCCCTGAGGCGAGGTGGCGGCCGGCGATGGCGAAGTCCGGCGCGGCGGCGGTCGGCGTCGGGGAAGGAGAAGCGAAGCGGCGGCGGGGTTCTGGCCCGGGGCGCGGCGCACGGGGGCCGGCGATGGGCTTCGGTCCCGCGGAGGCGGTGGTCGGCGGCGCCACATGGCGGGCGCGGAGTGGACGAGAGGCGGCGGCGGACGTGTCCGGCTAGGCCCCGGACATGTCCGTCGGCGCAGATCTGTTTTTTTATTTTTAGAACTAGGGTTTCGAGGGGGAGGAGAGATCCGAAAATGGAGGGGTGTATATATAGGCATAAGTGGAGTTAGGAGAGTCCAAATGAGGTGCGGTTTTCGGCCACGCGATCGTGATCGAATGCTCTAGGACATGGAGCAGAGTTTGGTGGGTTTTGGGCCAAATTGGAGGGGTGTTGGGCTGCAACACACACGAGGCCTTTTCGGTCCCTCGGTTAACCGTTGGAGTATCAAACGAAGTCCAAATGATACGAAACTTGACAGGCGGTCTACCGGTAGTAAACCAAGGCCGCATGGCAAGTCTCGGTCCAATCCGGAAATGTTTAATCCCCACACACGAAAGAAAGCTAGAATTGACCACCGGAGGAGAACGAAGCGTCGGAATGCAAAACGGACAACGGGGAAAATGCTCGAATGCATGAGATGAACACGTATGAAAATGCAATGCACATGATGACATGATATGAGATGCATGAAAACGAAAACAACACACGGAGACAAAGACCCGAATCCGAGAAATAAATATAACTTAACGCCGGAAACAGCAAGAGTTGGAGTACAAATTGGGAAAGTTACATCCGGGGTGTTACAACACTCCACCACTATGAAAAGATCTCGTCCCGAGATCTAGGACTGAAAGAACTCCGGGTACTCAGAACAGAGATGATCCTCGCGTTCTCAGGTAGCTTCACGGTCGGAATGATGAGACCACTTGACTTTGAGAAATTTGATTGACTTGTTGCGAGTCTTGCGTTCAGTCTCTTCAAGAATAGCAACTGGGTGCTCACGATAAGAGAGATCTTCTTGGAGCTCAATGTCCTCGAAGTTGACGGTGCGGTCAGGAGTCTTGAAGCACTTTCGAAGCTGAGAGACATGGAACACGTCATGAACATTTGCAAAGGTTAAAGGAAGCTCGAGTTGATAGGCGAGGTCGCCTCTCTTGCTGACAATCTTGAAAGGTCCCACGTATCTAGGGGCAGGCTTCCCTTTGATACCGAAGCGACGAGTACCTTTCATAGGAGAGACATGGAGGTAAACATGATCTCCGATCTCGAAAGCCAAATCACGGTGCTTACTATCATAGTAGCTCTTCTGGCGGGATTGGGCTGCTTTGAGGTTATCACGAATGACTTTGCACATTTCTTCTGCTTCTGTGATTAAGTCATTACCCAGCAGCTGACGTTCACCGGTTTCAGACCAGTTGAGAGGGGTACGACACTTCCTGCCATACAGAATTTCAAAAGGGGCCTTGCCCGAACTTACTTGAAAACTGTTGTTATAGGAGAATTCAGCATAAGGAAGACAATCCTCCCACTTCATGCCGAAGGAGATCACACAAGCCCTGAGCATATCTTCAAGAATCTGGTTGACACGCTCGACTTGACCGCTTGTTTGAGGATGGAAAGCAGTGCTGAAGCGGATGTTGGTGCCCATAGCCTTCTGAAAAGAATCCCAAAACTTCGAGGTAAAGATGCTGCCACGGTCTGAAGATATCACTTGAGGAATACCATGCAGAGAGACAATTCGAGAGGTATAGAGTTCCGCCAATTGAGCTGCAGTGATCGACTCCTTGATAGGCAGAAAATGAGCCACTTTGGTGAGCTTGTCGATGACAACAAATATAGCATCATTGCCACGCTTGGACTTTGGAAACCCAGTCACGAAGTCCATTTCAATGTGGTCAAACTTCCATTCTGGAATGGCAAGAGGTTGGAGGAGACCAGCTGGCCTTTAGTGTTCTGCCTTCACTCTTCTGCAGACATCACATTCATTCACGAATTGAGCGATCTCGCGCTTCATTCGAGTCCACCAATAAGCTTGCTTAAGGTCCTGATACATCTTCGTGCTCCCAGGGTGGATGGAGAGGAGAGAATTGTGAGCCTCGTTCATGATCACTTTACGAAGTTCACCTTTGGGCACAACAATACGATCCTCGAAGAAAAGAGTGTCCTTGTCATCAAGGCGGTAGCACTTGTACTTGGACTGACTCTTGGCAATCCCAATCTTCACCTTTTTCACCATAGCATCAAGAAGCTGGGCTTGGCGAATCTGGTCTTCTAAGGTAGGAGAGACTTGAAGGTTGGCGAGGAAACCTTGAGGAACAACTTGCAGATTAAGTTTGCGGAAAGCTTCACAAAGCTCGGGTTGATAAGGCTTAAGAATCAGACTGTTGCAGTAAGCCTTTCTGCTCAAAGCGTCAGCAATCACATTGGCCTTGCCTGGAGTATACTCAATACTCGGATTATACTCTTGAATCATTTCGACCCATCGAGTTTGCCTTAGGTTGAGATTAGGCTGAGTGAAGATGTACTTGAGACTCTTGTGAT
The DNA here is from genome assembly GCF_003073215.2 of Triticum urartu. Lineage (NCBI taxonomy): Eukaryota > Viridiplantae > Streptophyta > Magnoliopsida > Poales > Poaceae > Triticum > Triticum urartu. The sequence continues at coordinate 667,621,359 of NC_053028.1, forward strand.
CAGTGAAAATATCCACTTTTCTTCCCAATAGAAGATGTCTCCAAGTCAAAAGAGCATGCACAGCTGCCGCCAACTCGAGATCATGAGTGGGGTAGTTCTTCTCATTAGGCTTCAACTGGCGAGATGTATAAGCAACAACTTTCTTCTCTTGCATCAATACTGCGCCAAGACCTTGGAGAGGCATCACAAAAGACCTCGTATGGCTTGGATTCATCAGGTGGAGTCAAGACTGGAGCAGTGGTCAATTTCTCTTTCAAAGTGTTGAAAGCAATATCACACTCCGGAGACCAAACGTACTTGACGTGCTTCTGAAGAAGATTTGAGAGAGGCTTCGCGATCTTAGAAAAGTTTTCAACGAATCTTCGGCAATAGCTTGCGAGACCGAGAAAACTGCGGAGTTGCTTCACGTTCTGAGGAGGTTCCCAATTCACAATTGCAGACACCTTCTCGGGATTCACGGAAATGCCCTTGGCAGAGATGATATGACCAAGATAAAGAACCTCATCGAGCCAAAATTCACACTTGGAGAACTTGGCGTAGAACTGATGTTCCCTGAGCTTATCAAGAACCAAACGCAAATGCTTGGCATGATCTTCCTTATTCTTGGAGAAAACCAGAATGTCGTCGAGATAGACCAAAACGAAGTCATTGGTGTAGACGTTGAAGATGAAATTCATCATGCGAGAGAACGTCGGAGGAGCGTTGGCGAGGCCAAAAGACATGACAGTGTATTCATATGAACCAAAGCTTGTTCTGAATGCTGTCTTGGAAATATCTTCTTCACTAATGCGAATCTGATGATAACCCATATGGAGATCAAGCTTGGAGAATACTTGGGCACCTTTGAGTTGTTCGAACAGCTCATTGATGTTGGGAAGTGGGTATTTGTTCTTGATGATCTTCTTGTTCACTGGACGGTAATCAACACAAAGCCGGTCCGTTCCATCCTTCTTCTTCACAAAAAGAACACCACAACCCCACGGAGAAGTACTAGGCCGGATAAGACCCATTCTTTCTTGCTCATCGAGTTGCTTCTTCAGCTCCTTCAACTCTTCAGGTCCGAGCTTGTAAGGACGTTTGCACACAGGTTCCGTGCCAGGCTCAAGTTCAATAACGAATTCAACTGGCCGGTGCGGAGGCATTCCTGGGAGCTCTTCTGGAAAGACGTCTTGATATTCGCAAACGACTGGAATTTGAGAGATGGCATCCAATTCACCCTTCTCATTGAGAGAAAACAGACGGATGGTATTATCCCGAGCGGCAAAGACAATTACATCCTCAGACGAATGAGTCAATTGAATCTGCCTAGCTGCACAATCAAGCTGAGCCTTGTGCTTAGAAAGCCAATCCATTCCGAGAATAAGATCAATATCCGAGTTACCAAGAACCATTGGAGAAGCCAGAAACTTGAAATCACCCATCATGATAGAAATATCCGGAATCTCGTGATTAGCAAGCAAACATTTACCCGGAGAGACGACTGCTAACGGTTTATGCATAACTTGGGAAGTCAACTCATGCTTAGATGCAAAAGGTTTCGAGATGAAGCAATGCGATGCACCAGTGTCAAAAAAAACTTCTGCAGGAACATCGTTAACAGGAAGGTTACCCATGATCACATCTGACGAGTCCTCTGCCTGAGCTGCATTCATCAAATTGATCTTGGCATGCTTGGGGTTATGCTTGACCACAGCTGTACTTGCCAATCTGATAGGAGGAGGAGGAGGAAGACGCCTCTGGTTGAAACACTTGTTGGCATAGTGACCCTTCTGTTGGCACTTGTTGCACGTGACCTCTGAAAGCGGACGGTGATACGGAGCACTTGATCTTGGAGCTTGAGACGAAATCTTGTTCTGAAAGCCAGGGTTGGGTGGGTGGGAAGAACCACTGCCACCTTTGCTCTTCTGCTGATACGGCTGACGGAACGGAGAAGGAGGAAGCCAAAACTTCTGCTGCTTGGCCACTTGAGTAGAGGAATAAGGAGTAACATCTCTGACTCGCTTCCTGGAAGCATCACACCTCAACTGAGCAGCCTCTTGCTTCAATGCCATGTTGTAGAACTCATCGTATCTCAAGGGCTCGAAGAGGACAAGAGCGAGCTGAATATCTTCTCTGAGACCACCCCTGAACTGGTATATCATGCTCTTATCATCACGCACGTCCTGTTTGGTAAAGCGGGCAAGCTTCTGGAACAATTTGTTGTAGTCATAGACAGATAAAGAGCCTTGCTTCAGATTGCGGAATTCCTCACGCTTGCTTTCAACCACACTCTGCGGAATATGATGAGCTCGGAAATCTCGACGGAAATCATCCCAAGTGATAACACGTCCACCTCTGGAATCCTTGTACTGCTGGAACCATTCTGCAGCTTGATCTTTGAGTTGGAAGGAAGCGAACTTGACAAAGTCCTCAGGCCTGACGTTGCTGCACTCGAAATGCTTACACAGATCCACAAGCCAATCGTCAGCATCGGTTGCCTCAACACAATTGCTGAAAGTCTTTGGCCCGTTAGCAAGGAACTGGTTGAGTGTAGCAAAGTGACTCTGATTGCTGCCTTGATTCCCTTGACTGCCTTGATTGCGCTCTTGGAGAATTTGCATGATCAGCTGTGTGTTTGCATTGGTTGCGGCCATCACAGCTTGCCATGCCTCTGGAGGAGGTGGAGGTGGTGGCGGATCTTGATTCTGGTTCTGACTGGTGCTCTTAGCGGGAGCCATCATGAAGAGGTTGACCACCATTAGCACATAGACAGATAAATATTTAAGCTGAATCCAACGGAATGAAAATTGCAACATATAGTCTTCACATCCGAACAAAATGAACGAATGCATTCCTCTTCAAATGGTCACATATCCATAAATTGAGAAGCCACGTAGAATTAAGGTAGAGAAATAAATCAACAAGGTACGGATCAAGAACGAATAATCGGTCAGAAATCCCAATCTCAAACCAATATCCGTGGAAGAAGAACTAGAGCTACTAGAATTCCCACCTATGAAACTCCCGAACTTTTCCGGTTATGCAATCAGGTGTTGGGGATACAAGGGAAGCATAATATCTCACCCAAACTAGCAAATCCTACATCCAGTTGTATCCATCCTTCAACACATAACCAAGAAAACTTTGGAAACCATCTACCTCAACCTTCGAAAAGCATCCGTTATACAAGTTATGGCGATACTCCCGAACTCCCGCCCCAGTACTGGGTGGCGTCGAGGTTATCTCACCAACGAACTGCATAAAAGAGATTTTCGATGTCGGCGAACATATCTCAAGTATTCCAGAATTGCAACGATAAAATTATGATGACAACACCTCAGAGCTCAACTCCCCGGGACACTTCCACTAAACCCCTGACAGGAGGCACCAAGGCAGTATTCTCATCATAAGCCATCGGAACAAATCCAAGATACTCGCGTGATCCTAAAAAAAATTTAGTGAAATTTGAGAAGAGAAGAGTCAAAACTCTACGTCAGGATGCCTTACCAGAGCGATGAGAGGGACTGAGGAGTAAAAACAATCCTACTCTCTGATATATATAATCCTAGAAGACTCAAAACATTTTTCTAGACTCAACAACGCCAGTGATTCGATCAAGCAGGGGGCTCCTAAGTCGGGGAAGGCTCTGATTACCAACTTGTAACGCCCACGATGCGGCTATATCTCCCACGTGTCGAAGCACGACTTAGAGGCATAAACGCATTGTAAGCAATGTCGCAAGTGGGGTAATCTTCACACAACCCATGTAATGAATAAGACAAGAGGTACATAGTTGGCTTACAATCGCCACGTCACACAATGCATGAATAACATTACATTCATCCAGATACAATCAAGGTCCGACTATTGAATCAAAATAAAGATAACCCCAAAAGCAACAATGTCCCCAAGCGACCCAACTGGGCTCCACTACTGATCGTCTGGAAAGGAAACGTAGTATCGTCCTGAGTCCTCATCGAACTCCCACTTGAGCTCAGTTGAATCTCCTGGAGTGGTATCATCGGTCCCTGCATCTGGTTTTGGAAGTAATCTGTGAGTCATGGGGACTTAGAAATCTCACACCCTTGCGATCAAGACTATTTAAGCTTATAGGTAGGGTAAAAGGTATGAGGTGGAGCTGCAGCAAGCACTAGCATATATGGTGGCTAACATACGCAAATGAGAGCGAGAAGAGAAGGCAAAGGCTCGATCGATAAGCTATGATCAAGAAGTGATCCTAGAACAACCAACGTTCAAGCATAACACGAGACCGTGTTCTCTTCTCGGACTCCGCCGAAAAGAGACCATCATGGCCACACACTCTGTTGATTCATTTTAATTAAGTTAAGATTCAGGTTTTCTACAACTGGACATTAACAAATTCCCATCTGCCCATAACCGCAGGCAGGGCTTTCAAAAGTTCAAATCCCTGCAGGGGTGTCCCAACTTAGCCCATCACAAGCTCTCACGGTCAATGAAGGATATTCCTTCTGCCAAGACAATGTGATCAGACTCAGAATCCCGGTTACAAGACATCTCGACAATGGTAAAACTAAACCAGCAAAGCCACCCGAATGTGCCGACAAATCCCGATAGGAGCTGCACATATCTCTTTCTCAAGGCATATCGGATTGTCCAAGGTTCTGGTAGGCCAGCCCAGAGTTGCCCCTGATGACCACCGGCAGCTGACAGGTTGGACCAACACTCATAGGAGCACTGGCCCGGGGGTTTAAAATAAAGATGACCATTGAGTCCGCGGAACCCAAGGGAAAAGAGGCTAGGTGGCAAATGGTAAAACCAATGTTGGGCATTGCTGGAGGATTTTTATTCAAGGCAAACTGTCAAGGGGTTCCCATTATAACCCAACCGTGTAAGGAACACAAAATCAAGGAACATAACACCGGTATGACGGAAACTAGGGCGGCAAGAGTGGAACAAAACACCAGGCATAAGGCCAAGCCTTCCACCCTTTACCAAGTATATAGATGCATTAAAGTAAACAAGATATAATAATCATATACCAACAAATAAACATGTTCCAACAAGGAACAAACTCCAATCTTCACCTGCAACTAGCAACGCTATAAGAGGGGCTGAGCAAAGAGGTAACATAGCCAAACAACGGTTTGCTAGGACAAGGTGTGTTAGAGGTTTGACATGGCAATATGGGAGGCATGATAAAGCATGTGGTAGGTATCATAGCATAGGCATAGCAAAAGAGCGAGCATCTAGCAAGCAAAGATAGAAGTGATTTCGAGGGTATGGTCATCTTGCCTGCAAAGTTCTCCGAGTTGACGTTAGCTTGATCCTCGTAAGCGTACTCAACGGGTTCCTCGATCATGTACTCATCTCCCGTCTCTACCCAAAGCAAGGACACAAGCAAAGGGAAACACAATCAACCACGTGCAATGCACAAACAACATGATGCAAAACATGGCATGATATGCGGGATGTGATATGCGATGCATATGCATGTTTCGGAAGGGAAAGATTGAACCTGGCCTCAACTTGGAAAACCAAGAGTGCCACTGGAAAGATGAGTTGATTTCGGTCGAAATCGATATAAAGATCACCGGAATCGGATGCACGGTTTGCAAATGGCAAGCAAAACAAATATAACACCGATCTGCCATTAACAGCACGAGGCCATCTAAATGCATCAAGAACAACAAGCTACTACACTCTAACATAACAACAAATCACATGGCAGTGATCCACTCAAGATGCTTGACAAAAGATGAACACTGAGCTACGGCTAATTCACTCAATAGCAGGTTCAAACAAGCATGGCGAAACTACAAAAGGTAACAGGTTACAGACTTAGTGAAAATAACAACATGTCAGGAATTTAACATCAGGAAGGAATGAAAACAACATGTCAGGAATTTAACATCAGTAAGCAATGTTTAGAACCAGATAACGACATGCTACAGGAACATATCATGGCAAAGAAAGGCATGGCATGAAGCTACTCAAAGCATACAACAAAAGTCCCTTACTGACCATAAGCCAAATGGGATCAGAAAATACAATGGCAACCATGTGAACATAGCAAGTTTCATTAACAGATTCAGACTTAGAAGAAAACTGGAACATGGCAAAACAGATTCACGTAGGCATGTTTACGAGCTCGATGCACTCACCACAAGGCATTGCATGATAAACTAAGCATACAACCAGCAAGTAGACATGGCATAGAAGCTAAACATGGCAAGAACAACCTCATAGCATGCACGGATCAACTACAACAACCTCGGAAAAATTGCTTAACATGTGAACAATCTGCCAGGAACATTTTATAGCAAAAGTAGAGCTCGATTGAGTCAAGCTAGGGTGCTCCATAATTGCAAACAAAGGCATGGATGGATAGAACACAACAATATCTACTAAACATCCTTACTGATCATGCTCAAAAGAGGCATGGATCACTCTGTAGCAATATGAATACATGGCATAAAAATATTTACAGGGCAAAGACTTAGAAGATTTCTAAGTCCCTGAAATCAGCAACATTACGAGAGCTATTTTGCATGCTTGTGCTAGCCACCACAAAGATCACAAAAATACATGGCATACACCCCTGTAAAGATGGCATGGCATACTTCAAAACACATGTAGGGCTCAAGTTCATAGGAGGCACACATCAATCATGGAAAAAATGACAAATGTCCAAATCCTGATAAGAATCTGGAACTAATATAAACTAGCACTCTTCCAACAGCATTTAGGGCATCAAGATGAGCTCAAATGAACATGATGCAATGAGATGAAATGAAGTCTCGTCGAGACGAACAATTTGATATGCTACACGCCCAAAACGGAGCCACTGATGCAGAATTATATGCGAATGAAAAAACGCTAAAAATACTGGCCGAGGGAAAAAGTCAACCTCTCCAGATCTGGATCTAGGGTTTGCACGCGTTTCGAGGTTCACAGAAACACTGTAGACGGCCGGATCCGGCGATGCAGGACTTGCCGGTGGCCAGACTTGGCGAGGACGGCGATGGCGGCGGCGGCGCCGGGCGGTGAGTGGCGCGGCGGTGGGCAGCAGGCGGCCTCGGGCGGCGCTGCGAGCGGCGCCGGACGGCGGTCCAGCGACGAGGCGGAGCGGGATGGCAGGGCGCAGCGCGGAGTGGCGGAGTCGGGCGGCGCGGCGGACGGAGCGGCGCGGCGATGGGCTTCGGGGGCTCCGCCTGGGCCGAGCGGGCCGGCGGCTGCGGGCTGGTGCGCACGTGGCGGCCCCCGGTTGGGCGCGGACGGGCGGCGAGGTGTCCGGCGCGGACCGGACACGTCCGCGCGGAGAGGAGCGGGGCTAGGGTTAGGGGTGGAATGATCCGAAATTTCGGGGAGGAGTGCCTTTTTATAGGTAGAGGGAGCTAGGAGGCTCCATCGAGCACGGTTTTCGGCCACGCGATCGTGATCGAACGACCTAGATGATGGAGGGGTTTGGTGGGTTTTGGGCCACTTTGGAGGGTGTTGGGCTGCAACACACACGAGGCCTTCTCGGTTCCTCGGTTAACCGTTGGAGTATCAAACGAAGTCCAAATGACACGAAACTTGACAGGCGGTCTACCCGTAGTAAACCAAGGCCGCTTGGCAAGTCTCGGTCCAATCCGAGAACGTTTGATACCCGCACACGAAAAGAGGCAAAAGGGGACACCGGAGGACATAGGAGCGCGGAATGCAAAACGGACAATGGGTAAAATGCTCGGATGCATGAGACAAACACGTATGCAAATGCGATGCACATGATGACATGATATGAGATGCATGACAAATACAAAAGCACACAAAGACAAAAACCCAACAACGAGGAAATATCATAACTTAGTGCCGGAAATGGCAAGAGTTGGAATACAAATATGGCAAGTTACATACGGGGCGTTACACAGTTTCCATTCAAAGAAGCTTCATCAGCCGGCTCAAGCCCTTCAAACAATCCCTCTCTCCTGGCCATTCTCGGTCTGGGGGCTCGATATACTGGGCCCTTTCCCCTGCGGTGTCGGGGGCTTTGAGTACTTGTATGTTGCAATCGACAAGTTTACAAAGTGACCGGAAGTGGACGTAGTGAGGAAGGTGACTGCTCAGTCAGTCGTCAAGTTCTTCAAAGGATTGGTCTGCCATTTTGGTGTGCCAAACAGAGTCATCACCGACAACGGCACGCAGTTCACAAGCCACACCTTCATGCAGTACATCCAGGACCTCGACAGCAAGGTCTGTTTTGCTTCCGTGGTACATCCACGGAGCAACGGCCAAGCGGAGAGGGCAAATGCTGAAGTGTTGCGAGGCTTGAGAATGAAGACCTTTGACAAGCTCCACAAGAGTGGAAGGCGCTAGATTGATGAGTTGCTGACGGTTCTTTGGTCGATCAGGACGACGCCAAATCGAGCCACTGGCCAGACACCTTTTGCCCTGGTATACGGGGCAGAAGCAGTTCTCCCCACGGAACTCATATATGGGTCACCTCGAGTGCTCACTTATGATGAGCTTGAGCAAGAGCCGTTGCGCCAAGATGACGCGACACTCCTTGAGGAAGATCGTCTTCGGGCGGCTGTGAGAGTGGCACGCTACCAGCAAGCCTTGTGCCGCTATCATAGCCGCAAGGTTCATGCCCGAAGCCTTGAGGAAGGCGACCTTGTTCTTCGGCGCCTTCAGTCGGCCAAGAATTCCAACAAGTTGACGCCAAAGTGGAAAGACCCTTATCGGGTAATACGAGTCACCAGGCCTGGCACAGTCTGCCTGGAGACCGAAGATGCCGTCCCAGTGAGCAACTCCTAGAACATCGAGCATCTTCGCAAGTTTTACCCATAAGGCGCGGCTTGCAAGGCCTCCCGGCAAGCCACCTTTTGTACAAGCTTTGCCGACGAGGCATGTGACCCTTTGTACAAAGCCAGGCGCAGACCCTGAGCGAGAATAAATGAAGCGCTGGCGCCCTAAGTTATAGCATGCATGCTAGGTCGAGTCTCTTCCTTGGTTAGGGTTGATAGTGCTTAGCAGCGACTAACCCCTAGCCTAGAGGTCAAGTGCGCGTCTGTCTGTTCCTTTTCTGTCCTCCTTTGGTTCGCAGGGCACATGAGCACTTCTGTTGAGCTACTCGAAAAGAAGGAAACGGACCGGCGTCCCGACCCCGGCAAGCCAGAGTTGCCGGGGGCTGCAAGCACAAGGATCCAACCGCGGCAAGATGAGATTGCCAAGGCTGCGGGTCCAGATGAGTCTTTTATCCTCTGTCATGCAATTCAGAACCGGACTGGGGCATGTGAAACCTCGCTTTTATCTCTAGGCTGTCGTGCTCCCCTTTTTTCCTATACCTAGGGATTATTTCCTGGGTCCGGATTTGGTTGTAGCCACGGCGGCAAGGAGGTGGGACGAGGAGCCTAAAGCCCACTTCATCCCTGCCTCCGCCAAGAGCGCGAGAACGGTCGAGTGGAGTGGGGGACGGCAAGGCCTGTTGCCGGGCGGAAAACGTTTATCTTAAAACAATAACAAGGATCGCTCCTTGTCGCGGGATTTACCCGCGAACGAAAAACCCGACAAGCATCCCTTTTTCATTAAAACATCCCATACAGGTACAGTCCATGCGAGATGAAAAACATGAGCAAGGGGATTACAAGTTTCAAAATTAACAAAGCCCGCAGGCTTACAAACTAAAAAAAGATAAAGATGCCCGTAATCCCTTTCTTGTCCCTCTCCTCAGGAGGCAGGTCAAGGAGGCGAAAGGGCAAAAGGGGCGCCTAGGCGAGCTACGAGCAGCAGAAAGCACCAAGAGAACATCTCGGTGACCACCCACGGGCGGGCCGGTGATGACGGTGTCGGGAAAGGAGCTAGAAGACGAGGCGGCAGGACCGGCAATACGCGACGAAGGCGTCGGTGCCCGTGTACTCCGAGTTGACGGCCTTGCCGCCCGCCCTCTTCCTCTTCCGCAGCCTCCCGACGCCAGTCGTCCAAGACAGCCCCGCAAGGTTCAAGGAGCTGGCCCTGCCCCCGGCCAGCTTTTGTCGGAGGAGCGGCCAGGTGCAGATGCTGCTGCTGCCGCACCCGCCCAGGCGCGGGTCGTCCGACGCCTAGTCGGACTCGTCCCCGCTGTCCGCCCCGCTATCCTCCTCGTCGCTCTCGCTCGAGGACGAGCTCCCATCGTCAGAATATCCATCAGAGGAGCTCTCCACGCATCATTTCAGACGAGTTCCAAGATCTCCGAAGACCTTGACGGAGAGCAGGCCGTCCTCCATTAACTTGAAGTAGAGGACGAGCCCCGCCGTCAGGCTGTGGATGCGGGCGAACGTCTTCCATCCATGGTGGAGATACATGACTCGAGGAGCCAGGAAGTCGACGTCGACCCACGTGCCCCCGTTCCCGCAGCCCCTCATGTGCAACCTGATGGTTTGGGCGGGGCACGCTCCATCACCAGAGCGAACGGAGTGGGGAGACGAAGACGACGACGCGGGGGCCGGCGGAGCCTGATGAAGAACTCAAAAGGCTGGTCTTCAACGTGGCCCTCCATCGGGAAGGGCATCATTGGCAGGGGCGGGGCTGGCGCGCCGCCCCGTCCTCCTCTTCCCCGAGCGCTACGGCCTCTGCCTCGTCCTCGCCCATGGCCTCGCCCCCTCCTCCTTCCCCTCGTGGTCGGTTCCGCCACCACGAGTTCAGGAGGGGGGGGGACGCGCTGTCGAGCGGCGACCCTCGCCGCCACCGTCGAAGGGCCAGGATTCCCTTTCTCCATAGCAGGTGAGAGGAAGGAGCAGAAGCAGAGAAGAGATGGAAGATGGAAGAATGCGGGGTGTCGTTTCCCCCTTCCTCCTCTTTATAAAGGAACAGGGTTGAGGCTCGGCCGCCCCACTCGGCCGCCCCGCTCGGTCCAGACACCGGAGGCACGGGGAATCAGGACCGACCCGCCGCCCAACCAGCGGCGGCCCGATTTCTCACCTCCACCGTTTGCCACCACAAGAACGCGTGGCAGACGTGCAGAACTGAAGGGACGGGTGAGGCGACCTCTCCACTCCCCATGATCATGGGGAGTGGACGCCTTGAAGACCGCGCCCCGACCCCGCTCAGTAAATGAGCCGCGCCTCCATGCCTCCTTCTTTTTACGGGGAAGACGCGAGCCGCCTCTTTACTGCAGCGTGACACATGCATGCGGAAACCGTCCCACACATGCCGCCCGCGTCACGCACACCCCCACGCCGCGCCACGCGCACGGGTCGTGGGAGGCAAAGCGCGCGAAGAAACTTACCACGGTAAAAACCGCCCCACCTGCCCACGCACCGTTTTGGGCCTGGCTCAACAACGTGTTGCGCTTATGTGTGGCCTAGGTCCAGGGGCTCCTGTCGGTGTACAAAAATAGGGGCGCATGTTTGTACCCCTTTCCCTGTGCACGGGCAGTCAGAGTCGCGCCCACGGCCACACCAAGCAGAACGAGGGAGGTGAGCCAAGGTAAGATCGAAGCCCAAGACAATCAAAGTAACGCCAAGGCCAAGACCACAAAGAGCAGAGGGACGAAGCAGGTTCCCCCGGCAAGACAGTTGTCGGGTGGCCTCAGCGGCCCCAGCAAAACTCTTGCCGGGACAGCTCGCCCCACGCCTACAGAGCGAGCCACCCTTGAGCCCACGGCCCCCTGTGCCATCATCAACATAGGGCCAGGGCTCGAGAAGGCACTCCTGTGGTGGCATACGGATCTTTGTGAAGACATATTCAAGATCAGATTAAAAGATGACGATCCTCGACAAGATCCCTGCCAAGGAAGGCCACCAGACTCCCGGCAAGATCCTTGCCGGGGACGACAACACGCCATGGCGAGACCCTTGCCAGGCCACCCGGCAAGGCCCTCGCCAAAGACGCCAGCAAGACCACCGCCAAGCCCACACCAACCAAGCTCCCACCGCCGTTCACATGCAGCTGCCAGCCCAACCAGCTGGGCGGGCACCTGCGTGGCAACATGCTGCTCCCAGGCCAACTCTTCAAGTGCCTGCGTGGCGGCATGTAGATCTTCGTGAAGGATCCACCACCGCGCCAACTCAACTGCATGCCTGCCTACATGGCACCACACGCATCCCTGGCCGAGGCGCGTGTCGAAGCAAGGAGAAGCGGCAACGGACGGGACGGGCCTCACCCCCGTCCCCGATAAAGCAAGAGGACACCTAAGTGGTGCATTAAGTGCACTTTGTCCTGTAATACGAGGGATAACCTCATGCCACTGTAGACCTTTCCACCTCCTGTGTGCCACTGTGGCAACCCCTTTTTCCTATAAAAGGAGACCCGAGGCGACAAGGAGAGGGATTCGGCTCTTTGAAACCACACGCTGACAACAGCTAGTTCGAGAGCTCAAGAACTCTCAGAAATACACCCACCAAAGCAGGACTAGGGTTTTATGCATCCTTGCGGCCCGAACTTGGGTAAACGATCCTCGTGCTGTCTACTAGCCCTGCTCTCCTCGCAACCCCACGCCCCGACAACCGTAGTAGGGATTCTTGTGATCCCATATGTGTCATTTCACACCGACATAGATCTACTTTTTTCTCCCTCCAACAACATACACACTTTTTATCGCCTATATATACGTATGTTTGTGGTGTTGCATATGTTTACGTTTGCAGGTACCGGTATTTGAAATGCGATAGTTGCCAATATTTTGTTGGAATGTTGATTCATTTCTATTTCGGCGAGAATTTGGCACTGTGCATTCTTTTTTGTCCTATTTTTAGGCAAAGTCATGCCAATTTTTTTTGGTTCTAAAATATCGTTTTGCTCTACCCCACAGGCGACCATGGTCCGCACGATGACTGATGGCATCATGAATAGGTTTTTGAGCTCCGCGAAGGCCAAGATGCTTCAAAAGAATGAGACGGAGATAAGATGTCCGTGTCGAAGATGCAAGCTGAAGATCCTTATAGACCCGGATGCCAGACAGGTGCGGGACCACCTGCTCTTGCGTGGTTTCATGGATGGATATCGGTGGCAAGGTGATGAAGATGATTATGAAGTCGTCCATGGGGGCCGGGCAACAAATGAGGAAGGGCAGCAAGACAATAGCGACGAGGGCGGGCGAGAAGACGAAGAATCTCTAGGACATGATCACAAAGTAGATGCAGGACACAGTCATCATGTACAAGATGCCAGACATGATGATGAGGAAGATCAAGACGAAGGGCATGATCATGAAGATGAAGATGCCGGAGCAGACGACGATGGACCATCGATGGGCTGGGTGTAGGACCCTCATATTCAAGAGCTGCTTCTCAAGCAAACAGGTAACGCAAGAGCTGCCGCCCGAGAGAAAGCCAAGCTGGATCAACTGGAGATAGACGCGGTTACTCCATTGTATGCAGGATGCAGGCCCGAGGATACCCGGCTGAAAGTAACGCTCATGGCTCTAGAGATGAAGGTAAAACACAAAATGACCAGTGCATGCTTCGACGAGAACATGTCATTCTGGCACGAACGTCTTCCCAAGGGGAACAAGTGCCTGACCAGTTTCGAGGAGGTGAAGAAAATCGTGTGTCCTCTGGATTTACCGCACATGAAATACCATGTGTGCATGAACAATTGCATCATTTATCGGGACGAGCACGCGGAGTCTACCATATGTCCGGTGTGCGGCGTCACTCGATACAAGAAGAGGAAGAAAGCTCATCGAAAAGTGGTGTGGTACTTTCCGATCACTCCTCGTCTGCAGTGGTATTTTGCGGACCCTAAGCCAGCAAAGCTCCTGTGTTGGCACGCGGATAGGGAGGAGAAGAAGAGAGAAGATGACGGAAATGATCCGGAGATAAATAAAAAGACAAGATGCCGAGTCACCCTAAGGATGCGAGCCAGTGGCAAGCATTGAACTTCGAACACCCAGAATTTGGGGACGATCCAAAGAACATCATGCTGGGCGCGAGCACCGATGGAATCAATCCGTTTGGCAGCCAAAGAAGCACACATAGAACCTGGCCTGTGTTTGTGTGGATGTACAACCTTCCCCCTGGATGTGCATGAAGAGGAAGTACATTCACATGAGTATGCTAATTGAAGGGCCGAAACAACTAGGGAACAACATCAATCTGTATCTGGGGTTGCTGAAAGAGGAGCTAGACACGCTGTGGAAAACGCCATCCAATACGTGGGACGCCGCAAGGAAAGAATATTTCCCTATGAGAGGCGCACTGCTCACGATGGTGCACGGCTATCTCGGTTACGGATATGTCGCGGGGCAGGTGGTCCACGGATTTTGTGCACGCGTCAGGTGCATGGATGACACAGCGTATAGCCAGCTAGATAGAGATCCCGGGTCTTCGAAAACCATGTTCATGGGACATCGAAGGTGGCTTCGCGACGATGACGCATGGAGAAAACGCAAGGATCTATTCGATGGTGAAACCAAACCCCGAAGATGCCCGCGTACGAGGACTGGCGAGGAAATAGACGGGCTATTGAAAAATTGGAAAGAGTGCCCACCGCCGGGAAAGAAGCGAAAGGCGCCAGAGCCGCTGCTGAAGGTATGGAAAACGAGGTCTATTTTCTGGGACTTGCCGTACTGGAAGATCCTCCGTGTGCCTCACAACCTTGATGTCATGCATAGCACGAAGAACGTGTGCGAGAGTCTGCTTGGTACCCTGCTCAACATGCCAGAGAGGACCAAAGATGGGCCGAAAGCAAGGGTAGACTTGCAATCAATGGGCATCAGGGATGAGCTTCACGCAAAACGCCCTAATGATGATGATGATGAGGCGAAGGACACGGAAAGTTGTCGCAAAGGCAAAAAGGCCAAGAAGATCGAATATGACTGCCCTCCCGCGTGCTTCACTCTAAGTCAGGAAGAGATCGAGCAGTTTTTCACCTGCCTCGTAGGAGTAAAACTTCCTTACGGTTACGCGGGGAAGATAAGCAGATACCTAGACTCAGCGAAGCAGAAGTTCAGCGGGATGAAGTCTCATGACTGTCACGTGCTGATGACGCAGATACTTCCAGTTGCACTCCGTGGGATCATGGACGCACACGTCCGTGAAACGCTATTTGGCCTATGCAACCTTTTCGACGTCATCTCTCGGAAGTTGGTTGGCGTGAGGCAACTCAGAAGGCTACAGGAAGAGATCGTGGTGATACTATGCGAGCCTGAGATCTACTTCCCGCCCGCATTCTTCGACGTTATGGTGCATCCGCTGGTCCATATCATGGAGGATATCATCCAACTCGGGCCGACGTTCCTGCACAGCATGATGCCATTTGAAAGGATGAATGGTTTCATCAAAGGATACGTTCGCAACATGGCACGTCTAGATGGAAGCATAGCCAAGGGCTTTCTGACCGAAGAGTGCATCTCCTATTGCACGAATTATCTAGGCATCGAGAACCCCGTTGGTTTGCCCGTCAACAGGCACCTCGGCAGGCTCGCTGGATGGGGTCACCATGAGGGTCGTCGCGAAATGCATGTCACCTTCAAGGGTCGACTCGCCGACTTCGAAAGAGAAAACCTAGTCGCGCTACAACACATAGACGTGGTCGGTCCTTGGGTGGTAGAGCACAAAACCTTTATTGAGAAGACGTACAATGACCGAGGCCAACAGAGGACAGACGGAGATATAATCAAAGAGCACAACTCATGTTTCACGCGTTGGTTCAAGGAGAAGCTTCTGTCGTACCCTTTACATGAGGATTCTTCCGCGAAAGAAAAACTCATATTCGCCTTGTCATAGGGCGCCGAGCACAACCTGATGACCTATGAGGCGTACGATATCAACCGCTACACATTCTACACCAAGGAAAAGAACATGAAGAGCGATTATCAGAACTCCGTGGTAACGATGGAATCCTACACCGGTAACGACAAGGACAGATATTACGGAAGGATCGAGGAGATCTGGGAGCTGAGCTACGCTGGAGAGAAGGTCCCGATGTTCCGTGTCAGATGGGCCAAGAGCGTCCTAAAAGAAGACCGGTATTTCACCACCATGGTTATACCCGAAGCCAAATCCAAGACCGCAGGCGCAAACGTCACCGTAAAAAATGAGCCATGGGTACTGGCTTCCCAAGTGGACCAATACTTCTTCATTACCGACCCGACAAAGCCCAGTCGTGTTGTCGTGAGGAGAGGCAAAAGGAACATCATCGGAATCGATGGAGTCGCCAATGAGCAAGACTTCGACAAGTACGGGGACCCGAAGATGGAAGATGACGACGACAATGAAGTACCATACGCCACAAGAAGAAGCAGGACCACCCTACCTAAAGGACGTCCGTTCAACAGAAGAACTCCATTTGCGAAAAAGAAGGGTAAGAAGATTGTGAAAAGATAGCTAAGATCGAATCACGACGTGTCGGCCGCGTGTGTGTGTCAGTGGCAACCTCATTTATTACATGCAACTAAATTATTACATATATCACTTGATTTCAACCATGTCATCTAGTTCTAAATCTATGCACAATGGTTTTATCACTCCATTT
Source organism: Triticum urartu (assembly GCF_003073215.2). Classification (NCBI taxonomy): domain Eukaryota; kingdom Viridiplantae; phylum Streptophyta; class Magnoliopsida; order Poales; family Poaceae; genus Triticum; species Triticum urartu. The sequence continues at coordinate 667,637,754 of NC_053028.1, forward strand.
GTATTTTCCTTTTCTTTTATCTCAAATCTTAAATTATTACATGCGACTAAAAATCCAAAAAAGGAGTTAGTAATGGAGCACCAGGAGAAGGTGCGCCATTTCTACCATGGTGTTTACGGCGCACCCCTAAAAGGTGCGCCATTGATATACCCCTTTTTATGGCGCACCCCTAAAAGGTGCGCCATTGCTAACCCTCCCCCAGTAATATCCAAGACCCAGCCGCCCCCTCACCCTCATTTCCATTCTTTCTCTCCCCCACCACCGCCGCCCCACCCACCGGCGACCTCGCTCCCGGGCTCAGGCGGTGGCCCTTCCTTCTATCCCCCTCTCTCTCTCTCCCCCCGTTTCATCTTCACCGAGTCCAGCAGCTCGACGAGCGTGCGATGACGGCGGCGGTAGAACCCCGGTGGCGATGGCGGCCCAGGTAAGCTTCTACGCATCCCCGCACCTCCTCGTGCTCCTCTCCCGTGGCGCCTCCTCCCTCCCCCCCCCCCCCCAGCGCCCCCTCCCATGGCGTGCACCCCCTCCGTCCCCATCCCTCGCCCCATGGCGGCCCCTCCCGCCTCACTCCGTCCACCCGTGGCGCCGCCTCCTCTCCACTGTGGCTCCTCTCGCTGCTCTTCCTCTCTCCCCCCTCTGAACCCTAGAACGGCACGGTCAGCATGGCCCCTAATCCTAACTGGTTCTCCCCTATCGCAGGTCAATCCACTCTGGGGCTAGCGAAATCAGCAAAAACTGCAACAATCAAGCCAGGAAACGTAACAGAGTTGTCGTGCCTTCTGATATTTTGTAGTGGATTTTTGTGGCTAGATGCATACGAACTGAAGCATGTGTCCTTTGTTTTTCCTTTGTGGTCTGATGATTGGAACTCATGTATGCCCATTTACGCTCTCTGCTTAATTAGATTGCTGCTGAGTTTTCTCATGCTCTGTTTGTAATTATATGTGTAGCTGGAGCCGACGGGGACCGGAGCAGAGGCCTTCTCTTCCTTTCTCCTCGGTAAGCCCTGACCCACCGCCCTCCTGTTACGCATGGCGACTTGTATCACCTCGTTTCCATGGGCAATATAGTTGTATCACCTCCAGCCCTGCAACTACAACTGTTAATGAATTGAGCGACATGAGATTAGCGAGATCATAACTAAGTCTGGCTCTGCTCCGTAGTCTGTACTACACTAATTATCTTGCCGAATACGAGTGTTTTGTGTTGTCTATTGTTGGCAGTAAGCTTTTATGCATGGAGAGAACAATTAGTGATGCATCGAAACTGAAGAGAACAACTCCGGACATGACGGCTCTTCGTTCAATAATTATTGATGGATGTGTGCTGCATTTTCCATATCATAGTGATCTGTTAAATTCTGCATTTTGCAAGATGTTGTTAGAGAATTGTGATTCCCAGGTCCCCTGCATCCCACATATCAAAGTTCATTCCTTCATTCTCAAAATAAAAAAAGTTTGTTCTTTCGATAGTGCAGCAGAAAGAAGCCGAGCTGTAGATACACCTAGCAGGCTGTTAGCAACGTGCTAAGTCAGACAACAATACTTGTTTGCAGCTCGTACGTGCTTCATCAGGTATACAATAAAACCATATATAATTGTGTACCAGCCGCGTCAGGCCTCAGGCCTCTCTCATGGCATGTGACGATAGACATTGTGTCAACCAGCAGGCCTCTCTCATTGCATGCCATGATGGCCACTGTGCCGCTGCTGAAATGTTGACAAATAGTTACCCCTTTCTCCTGAAATGTTGATTAATTTACGTTTCTGTTGAGAATGGAGCACTCCTAGGTCAAGAAAATTACAAAGGTCATGCCCAATTTTCTTGACCTAGAAGGTGCCCGATTCTCAACCGAAGCAAATCAGCAAATTAGCAAATCAGCAAGTGAGTTAAGTTAAATCAGCAAGTGAGTTAAGTTAACTGCATGGGGCATTTCTGTTTTGTCCAACTGCAGTTTCATTCCTGGTGTGAAGTTTGTTGTTGTCAGCCTGAGTTAAACTTGGCATTGGTCTCATTCTAGTGAGTAGGGGTATGCATTAGGCCAACTAGATTGGTTTGGTTTGGTTTGGCCAACTAGATTGGTAGTTCTTGCCATGGGAGAAGTGCTTAGCTTTGGGTTCGATCTTGCGGTGTCCGTTCCCAGTGACAGAAGGGGCAGCAAGGCACGTATTGTATCGTTGCCATCGAGGATAACTAGAAGGGGTTTATTTCATATTGCATGAATTTATCTCTCTACATCATGTCATCTTGCTTAAAGCGTTACTCTGTTTTTAACTTAATACTCTAGATGCATGCTGGATAGCGGTCGATGAGTGGAGTAATAGTAGTAGATGCAGAATCGTTTCGGTCTACTTGTCACGGATGTGATGCCTATATACATGATCATGCCTAGATATTCTCATAACTATGCTCAATTCTGTCAATTGCTCAACAATAATTTGTTCACCCACCGTAGAATACTTATGCTCTTGAGAGAAGCCACTAGTGAAACCTATGGCCCCCGGGTCTATTCTCATCATATCAATCTCCATCACTTTAATCTTGTTTTTCTTTTTTACTTTGCCTTTTACTTTTCACTTTGCATCTCTATACCAAAAATACCAAAAATATTATATCTATTAGATCTCACTCTCGTAAGTGACTGTGAAGGGACTGGCAACCCCTAATCGCGTTGGTTGCGAGTAGCTATCGTTTTGTGCAGGTACGAGGGACTTGAGCGTGGCCTCCTACTGGATTGATACCTTGGTTCTCAAAAACTGAGGGAAATAATTACGCTACTCTGCTGCATCATCCTTTTCTCTTCGGGGAAATCCAACGCAAGCTCAAGAGGTAGCAAGAAGAATTTCTGGCGCCGTTGCCGGGGAGTCTACGCAAAAAGTCAACATACCAAGTACCCATCACAATCCCTATCTCTCGCATTACATTATTTGCCATTTGCCTCTCGTTTTCCTCTCCCCCACTTCACCCTTGCCGTTTTATTCGCCCTCTCTTTCTCAATCTCCTTCTCCTTCTCTTTCTCCGTTTGCCTTTTTCTCGCTTGCCCTTTTGTTTGCTCGTGTGTTGGATTGCTTGTTTGTCGCGATGGCTCAACCGAGATTTGGTGATCTTCACCTTAAAAGGTTAGAGGAGATCGAAAACAACGTTAGGAAGTTTATGGTTTTGCAATTTGAGCATAATAATTTCTTTAGAGACGAGCTTAAGGAACAAAAAAGTTTTATGAGTTATATGAATAAAGAGCTTGATGATATGTCTAAAGAATTTGATGGTATAAGATCCCAAATTGCTCGTCTAGAAAAGATGACTGCTGAAATTTTGGATATGCAAGCCACCTTAGTTAATAAGATGGCCGTTAAACCGAATTCCTATGAAATCAAATGAAGATCTAAAATTTATTGATGTGTCTCCTATTAAAACTTTGTTTTGCAATATGAATCTTGATGAAACTGAATACGATCTTCCATTACCTAGAAGGCGTTCTAAAAATTCGGAGTATTTAGATCTTTATGATGAAATTGATGAAAGTGGGATTGAAAGAAATAAAAATCTAGATGTTGCTAAACCCACTATATTGGATTTCAAGGAATTTAATTATGAAAATTGCTCTTTAATTGATTGTATTTCCTTGTTGCAATCCGTGCTAAATTCTCCACATGCTTATAGTCAAAAGAAAGCCTTTACCGAACATATTGTTGATGCCTTGATGCAATCTTATGAAGAAAAACTTGAGTTGAAAGTTTCTATCCCTAGAAAACTCTATGATGAGTGGGAACCAACTATTAAAATTAAAATTAAAGATCATGAGTTTTATTCTTTGTGTGATTTGAGTGCTAGTGTCTCCACTATCCCCAAAACTTTGTGTGATTTGCTAGATTTCCGCGATTTTGATGATTGCTCTCTAAACTTGCATCTTGCGGATTCTACTATTAAGAAACCTATGGGAAGGATTAATGATGTTCTTCTTGTTGCAAATAGGAATTATGTGCCCGTAGATTTCATTGTTCTTGATATAGATTGCAATCCTTCTTGCCCTATTATTCTAGGTAGACCTTTCCTTAGAACGGTTGGTGCGATTATTGATATGAAGGAAGGGAATATTAGATTTCAATTTCCATTAAAAAAGGGCACGAAACACTTTCCAAGAAAGAAAATAAAATTTCCATATGAAACTATCATAAGAGCCACTTATGGATTGCCTACCAAAGATGGCAATACCTAGATCTATCCTCGCTTTTATGCCTAGCTAGGGGCGTTAAACAATAGCGCTTGTTGGGAGGCAACCCAATTTTATTTTTATTCCTTGCTTTTTTCTCCTTTTTAGTAATAAATAATTTATTTAGCCTCTGTTTTGGTTGTGTTTTTTATGTTTAATTAGTGTTTGTGCCAAGTAGAACCGTTGGGAAGACTTGGGGAAAGTCTTGTTGAACTTGCTGTAAAAAACAGAAACTTTAGCGCTCACGAGAACTGCTGTCATTTTTATTTGGAGAGTGCTATTTAGTTAATTCTTTTTGCAGATGTTTAATAGATAAATTCCTCACTTCCAGAAATTTATGTTACAATTTTTGGGGTTCCAGATCTTGCGCTAGCCACAGATTACTACAGACTGTTCTGTTTTTGACAGATTCTGTTTTTGTGTGTTATTTGCTTATTTTGGTGAATCTATGGTTAGTCAAATAGTTTATAATCCATAGATAAGTTGGAATACAGTAGGTTTAACACCAATATAAATAAAGAATGAGTTAATTACAGTACCTTGAAGTGGTTTTTTGTTTTCTTTCTCTAATGGAGCTCATGAGATTTCTATTGAGTTTTGTGTTGTGAAGTTTTCAAGTTTTGGGTGAATTATTTTGATGGATTATGGAACAAGGAGTGGCAAGAGCCTAAGCTTGGGGATGCCCATGGCACCCCCAAGACAATCCAAGGACACCAAAAAGTCAAAGCTTGGGGATGTCTCCATTGGTAATTTACTTGGAGCTATATTTTTATTCACCAACATGATATGTGTTTTTCTTGGAGCGTATTGTATTATTTGTGTCTTTGGTTGTTAGTGTGCCACAATCATCCTTGATGTACACACCTTTTGAGAGAGCCATACATGAATTAGAATTTGATAGAATACTCTATGTGCTTCACTTATATCTTTTTGAGCTAAGTAGTTTTGCTCCATGAGCTTCACTTATATCTTTTTGAGCTAAGTAGTTTTGCTCTATGTGCTTCACTTATATATATTTTTGAGCTAAGTATTTTTGCTCTATGTGCTTCACTTAGATCTTTTAGAGCACAGTGGTGGATTTGTTTTAAAGAAACTATTGATCTCTCATGCTTCACTTAAATTATTTTGAGAGTCTTAATAGCATGGTAATTTGCTTAATAATAACATGCTTGGTATTCAAGATTTGTGAAACTTTGTTTTGAGTGTGTTGAATACTATGAGAAGTTTGATACTTTATAATTGTTTTGAGATATGGAGATGGTGATATTAAAGTCATGCTAGTTGAGTAGTTGTGAATTTGAGAAATACTTGTGTTGAAGCTTGTGATTCCCGTAGCATGCACGTATGGTGAACCATTATGTGATGAAGTCGGAGCATGATTTATTTATTGATTGTCTTCCTTATGAGTGGCGGTCGGGGACGAGCGATGGTCTTTTCCTACCAATCTATCCCCCTAAGAGCATGCGCGTAATACTTTGCTTTGATAACTTGTAGATTTTTGCAATAAGTATATGAGTTCTTTATGACTAATGTTGAGTCCATGGATTATACGCACTCTCACCCTTCCACCTTTGCTAGCCTCTCTAATACCGCGCACCTTTCGCCGGTATCATACACCCACCATATACCTTCCTCAAAACAGCCACCATACCTACCTATTATGGCATTTCCATAGCCATTCCGAGATATATTGCCATGCAACTTTCCACCGCTCCATTTATTATGACACACTCCATCATTGTCATATTGCATATCCTGGTACACCGCCGGAGGCATTCATATAGAGTCATATTTTGTTCTAAGTATCGAGTTGTAAGAAAAATAAAAGTGTGATGATCATCATTATTAGAGCATTGTCCCAGTGAGGAAAGGATGATGGAGACTATGATTCCCCCACAAGTCGGGATGAGACTCCGGACGAAAAATAAATAAAAGAGGCCAAAGATGCCCCAAAAAAGAGAAAGAAAAGAGGCCATAAAAAGAGAAAAGGCCCAAATAAAAAAATAAATAAAAAAATGAGAGAAAAGAGAGAAGGGACAATGTTACTATCCTTTTACCACACTTGTGCTTCAAAGTAGCACCATGATCTTCATAGTAGAGAGTCTCTCATGTTATCACTTTCATATACTAGTGGGAATCTTTCATTATAGAACTTGGCTTGTATATTCCAATGACGGGCTTCCTCAAATTACCCTAGGTCTTCATGAGCAAGCAAGTTGGATGCACACCCACTTAGTTTCTTTTTGAGCTTTCATATACTTATAGCTCTAGTGCATCCGTTGCATGGAAATCCCTACTCACTCACATTGATATCTATTGATGGGCATCTCCATAGCCCATTGATACGCCTAGTTGATGTGAGACTATCTTCTCCTTTTTGTCTTCTCCACGGCCACCATTCTATTCCACATATAGTGATATATCCATGACTCACGCTCATGTATTGCATGAAGATTGAAAAAGTTTTGAAAAAGTTAGAGTATGAAACAATTGCTTGGCTTGTCATCGGGGTTGTGCATAATTTAAATACTTTGTGTGGTGAAGATAGAGCATAGCCAGACTATATGTTTTTGTAGGGATAACTTTCTGTTAGTGAACGTAGCAGAATTTTAAAATTTTCTACGCATCACCAAGATCAATCTATGGAGTCATCTAGCAACGAGGGAGAGAGGAGTGCATCTACATACCCTTGTAGATCGCGCGCGGAAGCGTTCAAGAGAACGGGGTTGATGGAGTCGTACTCGTCGTGATCCAAATCACCGATGACCAAGTGCCGAACGGACAACACCTCCGCGTTCAACACACGTACGGTTGGGAAGACGTCTCCTCCTTCTTGATCCAGCAAGGGGGAAGGGGAGGTTGATGAAGATCCAGCAGCACGACGGCGTGGTGGTGGATGCAGCAGGATCCCGGCAGGGCTTCGCCAAGCGCAAGCGGGGAGGAGAGGTGTTACGGAGGGAGAGGGAGGCGCCAAGAGCAAGGGTGCGGCTGCCCTCCATCCCCCCTCTTTATATAGGGGCCTTGGGGGGGCGCCGGCCCTAGGAGGTGCAATCTCCAAGGGGGCGGCGGCCAAGGGGTGGCTTCCCCCCCAAGCCAAGTGGGGGGCTCCCCCACCCCTAAGGTTTCTCAACCCTAGCGTCACCGAACCTTAAGTGTGAAGACCCTACGGGTTCGGGAGACATGCAGACATGACCGAGACGCCTCTCCGGTCAATAACCAACAGCAGGATCTGGATACCCATGTTGGCTCCCACATGCTCCTCGATGATCTCATCGGATGAACCACGATGTCGAGGATTCAATCAATCTGTATACAATTCCCTTTGTCAATCGGTACGTTACTTGCCCGAGACTCGATCGTCGGTATCCCAATACCTCGTTCAATCTCGTTACCGGCAAGTCACTTTACTCGTACCGTAATGCATGATCCCGTGATCAACCACTTGGTCACATTGAGCTCATTATGATGATGCATTACCGAGTGGGCCCAGAGATACCTCTCCGTCATACGGAGTGACAAATCCCAGTCTCGATTCGTGCCAACCCAACAGACACTTTCGGAGATACCTGTAGTGTACCTTTATCGTCACCCAGTTACGTTGTGACGTTTGGCACACCCAAAGCACTCTTACGGTATCCGGGAGTTGCACAATCTCATGGTCTAAGGAAATGATACTTGACATTCGGAAAAGCTACAGCAAACGAACTACACGATCTTTGAGCTATGCTTAGGATTGGGTCTTGTCCATCACATCATTCTCCTAATGATGTGATCCCGTTATCAATGACATCCAATGTCCATAGTCAGGAAACCATGACTATCTTTTGATCAACGAGCTAGTCAACTAGAGGCTCACTAGGGACGTGTTGTGGTCTATGTATTCACACATGTATTACGATTTCCGGATAACACAATTATAGCATGAACAATAGACAATTATCATGAACAAAGAAATATAATAATAACTATTTTATTATTGCCTCTAGGGCATATTTCCAACAGTCTCCCACTTGCACTAGAGTCAATAGTCTAGTTACATTGTGATGAATCGAACACCCATGCAGTTCTGGTGTTGATCATGTTTTGCTCTAGGGAGAGGTTTAGTCAACGGATCTGCCATATTCAGGTCTGTATGTACTTTACAAATCTCTATGTCTCCATTTTGAACACTTTCACGAATGGAGTTGAAGCGACGCTTGATATGCCTGGTCTTCCTGTGAAACCTGGGCTCCTTGGCAAGGGCAATAGCTCCAGTGTTGTCACAGAAGAGAGTCATCGGGCCCGATGCATTGGGTATGACTCCTAGGTCGGTAATGAACTCCTTCACCCAGACTGCTTCTTGTGCTGCCTCCGAGGCTGCCATGTACTCCGCTTCACATGTAGATCCCGCCACAACGCTTTGCTTGCAACTGCACCAGCTTACTGCCCCACCATTCAAAATATACACGTATCCAGTTTGTGACTTAGAGTCATCCAGATCTGTGTCGAAGCTAGCATCGACGTAACCCTTTATGATGAGCTCTTCGTCACCTCCATAAACGAGAAACATATCCTTAGTCCTTTTTAGGTACTTCAGGATATTCTTAACCGCTGTCCAGTGTTCCATGCCGGGATTACTTTGGTACCTACCTACCAAACTTACGGCAAGGTTTACATCAGGTCTGGTACACAGCATAGCATACATGATAGACCCTATGGCCGAGGCATAGGGGACGACACTCATCTTTTCTCTATCTTCTGCTGTGGTCGGGCATTGAGCCGTGCTCTATCTCGTACCTTGCAATACAGGAAAGAACCCCTTCTTTGACTGATCCATTTTGAACTTCTTCAATATCTTGTCAAGGTACGTACTCTGTGAAAGACCAATGAGGCGTCTCGATCTATCTCTATAGATCTTGATGCCTAATATATAAGCAGCTTCTCCAAGGTCCTTCATTGAAAAACACTTGTTCAAGTAGGCCTTTATGCTTTCCAAGAATTCTATATCATTTCCCATCAACAGTATGTCATCCACATACAATATGAGAAATGCTACAGAGCTCCCACTCACTTTCTTGTAAATGCAGGCTCCTCCATAAGTCTGCGTAAACCCAAACGCTTTGATCATCTCATCAAAACGAATGTTCCAACTCTGAGATGCTTGCACTAGCCCATAAATCGAGCGTTGGAGATTGCACACCTTGTTAGCATTCTTAGGATCGACAAAACCTTCCGGCTGCATCATATACAATTCTTCCTTAAGGAAACCATTAAGGAATGCCGTTTTGATGTCCATTTGCCATATCTCATAATCATAGAATGCGGCAATTGCTAACATGATTCGGACGGACTTCGGCTTTGCTACAGGTGAGAAAGTCTCATTGTAGTCAACTCCTTGAACTTGTCGATAACCCTTAGCGACAAGCCGAGCTTTATAGATGGTTACATTACCATACGCGTCTGTCTTCTTCTTAAAGATCCATTTATTTTCTATGGCTCGCCAATCATCGGGCAAGTCAGTCAAAGTCCATACTTCGTTTTCATACATGGATCCTATCTCGGATTTCATGGCTTCCAGCCATTTGTCGGAATCCGGGCCCGCCATTGCTTCTTCATAGTTCAAAGGTTCACCGTTGTCTAACAACATGATTTCCAAGACAGGGTTGCCGTACCACTCTGGTGCGGAACGTGTCCTCGTGGACCTACGAAGTTCAGTAGCAACTTGATATGAAGTTTCATGATCATCATCATTAACTTCCTCTCTAGTTGGTGCAGGCACCTCAGGAACATTTTCTTGAGCTGCGCCACTTACCGGTTCAAGAGGTAATACTTCATCAAGTTCTACTTTCCTCCCACTTATTTCTTTCGAGAGAAACTCTTTCTCTAGAAAGGACCCATTCTTGGCAACAAAGATCTTGCCTTCGGATCTGAGGTAGAAGGTATACCCAATAGTTTCTTTAGGGTATCCTATGATGACGCATTTTTCCGATTTGGGTTCGAGCTTTTCAGGTTGAAGTTTCTTGACATAAGCATTGCATCCCCAAACTTTTAGAAACGATAGCTTAGGTTTCTTCCCAAACCATAATTCATACGGTGTCGTCTCAACGGATTTTGACGGAGCCCTATTTAAAGTGAATGCGGCAGTCTCTAAAGCATATCCCCAAAATGACAGCGGTAAATCGGTAAGAGACATCATAGATCGCACCATATCCAATAGAGTGCGATTATGATGTTCGGACAAACCATTACGTTGAGGTGTTCCAGGCGGCGTGAGTTGTGATACTATTCCACATTTTCTTAAGTGTGTGCCAAATTCGTGACTCAAGTATTCTCCCCCACGATGTGATCGCAAGAACTTGATTTTCCTGTCACGTTGATTCTCAACCTCACTCTAAAATTCCTTGAACTTTTCAAAGGTCTCAGACTTGTGTTTCATTAAGTAGACATACCCATATCTATTCAAGTCATCGGTGAGGGTGAGAACATAACGATAGCCACCGCGAGCCTCAACACTCATCGGACCACACACATCAGTATGTATGATTTCCAATAAGTTGGCTGCTCGCTCCATTGTTCCTGAGAACGGAGTCTTGGTCATTTTACCCATGAGGCATGGTTTGCACGTGTCAAATGATTCGTAATCAAGAGACTCTAAAAGTCCATCTGCATGGAGCTTCTTCATGCGTTTGACACCTATGTGACCAAGGCGGCAGTGCCACAAGTATGTGGGACTATCATTATCAACCTTACATCTTTTGGTATTCACACTATGAATATGTGTAACATTACGCTCAAGATTCATTAAGAATAAACCATTCACCAACGGAGCATGACCATAAAACATATCTCTCATATAAATAGAACAACCATTATTCTCGGATTTAATGAGTAGCCATCTCGAATTAAACGAGATCCTGATACAATGTTCATGCTCAAAGCTGGCACTAAATAACAATTATTGAGGTTTAAAACTAATCTCATAGGTAAATGTAGAGGCAGCGTGCCGATGGCGATCACATCAACCTTGGAACCATTCCCGACGCGCATCGTCACCTTGTCCTTCGCCAGTCTCTGTTTATTCCGCAGCTCCTGCTTTGAGTTACAAATGTGAGCTACCGCACCGGTACCAAATACCCAGGAGCTACTACGAGTACTGGTAAGGTACACATCAATTACATGTATATCACATATACCTTTAGTGTTGCCGGCCTTCTTGTCCGCTAAGTATTTGGGGCAGTTCCGCTTCCAGTGACCACTTCCCTTGCAATAAAAACACTCAGTCTTAGGCTTGGGTCCATTCTTTGGCTTCTTCCCGGCAGCTTGCTTACCGGGCGCGGCAACTCCCTTGCCGTCCTTCTTGAAGTTCTTTTTACCCTTGCCTTTCTTGAACTTAGTGGTTTTATTCACCATCAACACTTGATGTTCCTTTTTGATTTCCACCTCTGCTGATTTTAGCATTGAATATACCTCAGGAATGGTCTTTTCCATCCCCTGCATATTGAAGTTCATCACAAAGCTCTTGTAGCTCGGTGGAAGCGACTGAAGGATTCTGTCAATGACCGCGTCATCCGGGAGATTAACTCCCAGCTGAGTCAAGCGGTTATGCAACCCAGACATTTTGAGTATGTGCTCACTGACAGAACTATTTTCCTCCATCTTACAGCTGAAGAACTTGTCGGAGACTTCATATCTCTCGACCCGGGCATGACCTTGAAAAACCATTTTCAGCTCTTCGAACATCTCATATGCTCCGTGTCTCTCAAAACGCTTTTGGAGCCCCGGTTCTAAGTTGTAAAGCATGCCGCACTGAACGAGGGAGTAATCATCAGCACGTGACTGCCAAGCGTTCATAACGTATTGGTTCTCTGGGACAGGTGCATCACCTAGCGGTGCTTCTAGGACATAATCTTTCTTGGCAGCTAGTAGGATGATCCTCAGGTTCCGGACCCATTCCGTATAGTTCCTGCCATCGTCTTTCAGCTTGGTTTTCTTTAGGAACGCGTTGAATTTGAGGACAATGTGGGCCATTTGATCTACAAGACATATTGTAAAGATTTTAGACTAAGTTCATGATAATTAAGTTCATCTAATCAAATTACCCAATGAACTCCCACTCATATAGACTTCCCTCCAGTCATCTAAGTGAAACATGATCCGAGTTAACTAGGCCGTGTCCGATCATCACGTGAGACGGACTAGTCAACATCGGTGAACATCTTCATGTTGATCATATCTTCTATACGACTCATGCTCGACCTTTCGGTCTTCTGTGTTCCGAGGCCATGTCTGTACATGATAGGCTCATCAAGTCAACCTAAGTGTATTGCGTGTGTAAATATGGCTTACACCCGTTGTATTCGAACGTTAGAATCTATCACACCCGATCATCACGTGGTGCTTCGAAACAACGAACCTTCGCAACGGTGCATAGTTAGGGGGAACACTTTCTTGAAATTATTACGAGGGATCATCTTATTTAAGCTACCGTCGTTCTAAGCAAATAAGATGTAAAACATGATAAACATCACATGCAATCAAATAGTGACATGATATGGCCAATATCATTTGCTCCTTTTGATCTCCATCTTCGGGGCTCCATGATCATCGTTGTCACCGGCATGACACCATGATCTCCATCATCGTGTCTTCTTGAAGTTGTTTCGTCATCTATTACTTCTACTACTATGGCTAACGCTTTAGCAATAAAGTAAAGTAATTACATGATGTTTATGCTGACATGCAGGTCATAAATAAATAAAGACAACTCCTATGGCTCCTGCCGGTTGTCATACTCATCGACATGCAAGTCGTGATTCCTATTACAAGAACATGATCAATCTCATACATCACATATATCATTCATCACATCCTTTTGGCCATATCACATCACGCGGCACATGCTGCAAAAACAAGTTAGACGTCCTCTAATTGTTGTTGCAAGTTTTTACGTGGCTGCTATAGGTTTCTAGCAAGAACGTTTCTTACCTATGCCAAAACCACAACGTGATATGCCAATTTCTATTTACCCTTCATAAGGACCCTTTTCATCGAATCCGATCCGACTAAAGTGGGAGAGACAGACACCCGCCAGCCACCTTATGCAACTAGTGCATGTCAATCGGTGGAACCAGTCTCACGTAAGCGTACTGTAAGGTCGGTCCGGGCCGCTTCATCCCACGATGCCGCCGAATCAAGATAAGACTAGTAACGGCAAGCAAATTGACAATATCCACGCCCACAACTGCTTTGTGTTCTACTCGTGCATAGAAACTACGCATAGACCTAGCTCATGATGCCACTGTTGGTGAACATAGCAGAATTTTAAAATTTTCTACGCATCACCAAGATCAATCTATGGAGTCATCTATCAACGAGGGAGAGAGGAGTGCATCTACATACCCTTGTAGATCGCGCGCGGAAGCGTTCAAGAGAACGGGGTTGATGGAGTCGTACTCGTCGTGATCCAAATCACCGATGACCAAGTGTCGAACGGATAGCACCTCCGCGTTCAACACACGTACGGTTGGGAAGACGTCTCCTCATTCTTGATCCAGCAAGGGGGAAGGAGAGGTTGATGAAGATCCAGCAGCACGACGGCGTGGTGGTGGATGCAGCAGGATCCCGGCAGGGCTTCGCCAAGCGCAAGCGGGGAGGAGAGGTGTTACGGAGGGAGAGGGAGGCGCCAAGAGCAAGGGTGCGGCTACCCTCCCTCCCCCCTCTTTATATAGGGGCCTTGGGGGGCGCCGGCCCTAGGAGATGCAATCTCCAAGGGGGCGGCGGCCAAGGGGTGGCTTCCCCCCCAAGCCAAGTGGGGGGCGCCCCCACCCCTAGGGTTTCTCAACCCTAGGCGCAGGGGAGGCCCAAGGGAAGGCGCACCAGCCCACCAGGGGCTGGTTCCCCTCCCACTTCAGCCCGTGGGGCCCTCCGGGATAGGTGGCCCCACCCGGTGGACCCCCGGGACCCTTCCGGTGGTCCCGATACAATACCGGCGACCCCCGAAACCTTCCCAATGGCCGAAACTGAACTTCCTATATATAAATCTTTACCTCCGGACCATTCCGGAACTCCTCGTGACATCTGGGATCTCATCCGGGACTCCGAACAACTTTCGGGTTACTGCATACTAATATCTCTACAACCCTAGCGTCACCGAACCTTAAGTGTGAAGACCCTACGGGTTCGGGAGACATGCAGACATGACCGAGACGCCTCTCCGGTCAATAACCAACAGCGGGATCTGGATACCCATGTTGGCTCCCACATGCTCCTCGATGATCTCATCGGATGAACCACGATGTCGAGGATTCAATCAATCCGTATACAATTCCCTTTGTCAATCGGTACGTTACTTGCCCGAGACTCGATCGTCGGTATCCCAATACCTCGTTCAATCTCGTTACCGGCAAGTCACTTTACTCGTACCGTAATGCATGATCCTGTGATCAACCACTTGGTCACATTGAGCTCATTATGATGATGCGTTACCGAGTGGGCCCAGAGATACCTCTCCGTCATACGGAGTGACAAATCCAGTCTCGATTCGTGCCAACCCAACAGACACTTTCGGAGATACCTGTAGTGTACCTTTATAGTCACCCAATTATGTTGTGACGTTTGGCACACCCAAAGCACTCTTATGGTATCCGGGAGTTGCACAATCTCATGGTCTAAGGAAATGATACTTGACATTCGGAAAAGCTACAACAAACGAACTACACGATCTTTGAGCTATGCTTAGGATTGGGTCTTGTCCATCACATCATTCTCCTAATGATGTGATCCCGTTATCAATGACATCCAATGTCCATAGTCAGGGAACCATGACTATCTTTTGATCAACGAGCTAGTCAACTAGAGGCTCACTAGGGACGTGTTGTGGTCTATGTATTCACACATGTATTACGATTTCCGGATAACACAATTATAGCATGAACAATAGACAATTATCATGAACAAAGAAATATAATAATAACTATTTTATTATTGCCTCTAGGGCATATTTCCAACATTGCTTACCGGAGCTTCCTGGCTTGTCGGTAGCCGCCAGGGCATGGCAGGCGGCGCACCCAGCAATCTCCTTACCGGGGGCGTCTGCCTTGACCTTCTTGTCGGCATCGGTGTCGTCAGATCCCTCAACGGCAAGCACGGCCTTGCCTTTGTGTTTCCTGTTGTGACGTCGGCTCTTCTTCGTCGGAGTGGCGGCGTCTTCATCAGTAGAGTCGGTTTCCATGCCGGCGTCTTTGCCGGGGTACTTCCTTCCCTCTTCAGGCCGGGCGCACCTATCGGCCAGAACGTAGAGCTCGGCCACATCCTTAACCTTGGTCATCGCCAGCTCCTCGCGCATCTTGCGATTGCATACGTTCTGGTGGAACGCGCTAATCATAGCGGCGGGATGAACGTCGGGGATGTTGTATTGCACCCGGCTGAATCTCTGGATGTACTTGCGCAGGGTCTCCCCTTCCTTCTAGGGAATGATATGCATATCACTGGCCTGGCCATGAGCTTGGTGGCCCCATGTGAAGGTGCCAACAAAATCATGGCACAGATCTGACCAGGAAGAAATGGAATCCACCGGCAAGTGCATCAACCAAGACATCACATTGGGCTTGAGCGCCAGCGGGAAATAGTTGGCAAGCACCTTGTCGTCGCGAGCCCCAGCGGCCTGCATCGCGATGGTGTAGATGCTGAGGAACTCAGACGGATGGCTCTTGCCGGTGTACTTCTCACAGACGTCAGGCTTGAACGTGCGGTGGGACGGCCACTGGAACTGCCTCAGCTCACGGGTAAAAGCCGGGCAGCCCACCTCGTAAGGTAGGCCGCCGGGGCCCCCCGGTGCCGGGTTGTCCATAGCGGGTCCCGCCCGCTTGTTTGACTGGCGGCGCGTTTCACGCCAGCGGTCAACGGTGGCTCGAGCGTCTTCGTGAGCTCGCTCCCGAAGGACCTGGCGCTGGTCGCGGAGGGTCCGCGGGTCCGACAACGCTATGGAGATGTTATCACAAGCGTCGTCGCGACGGGCCGACGTCCGCGGGGGCTGGCGAGGAGGAGGAGAGTGCACGGTGGCCGCAGCTCCCCGGCCCTCCCAGCGCCAGCATGTGGTGGCTCGGTGGAGCGCCGGCCCGAGGGCCCCGTCGATCATGGTTTTTCTTTGTTTGCGACGGCGACAAGGCTCCAGATGGTGGCCCTCCACTCGTCGAGCTTCTCTTCAGCAGGAGGGAAGTCGAGGAGCAGCCGTGCGCGTGCCAAAGCTTCCGCTGGCATGGGCGGCGGTGA
Source organism: Triticum urartu (assembly GCF_003073215.2). Classification (NCBI taxonomy): domain Eukaryota; kingdom Viridiplantae; phylum Streptophyta; class Magnoliopsida; order Poales; family Poaceae; genus Triticum; species Triticum urartu. The sequence continues at coordinate 667,654,213 of NC_053028.1, forward strand.
CAGCTACGTGGATCGCGGTGCGCTTCGACTTCTAACTACGTTAGAAGGAGCTCTGTCATGACCCGGCGGCTGCGTGCCATTTTCGCCAGCGCTTTGGCGAGCGTGCTGACCCTCCTCATTTTGTCGGTGACGCACAGGGCTCTTCCCACGGCAGTGCCCAAGGTCACCTTTGTGGTGACGCTGTTCGGCGCGCACACCATGGGAAGAACGTGCGGTGGTCGCCGATGTAGGCATCCCGGAGGTCGCCGCACCGCCCGGAGTCGGCACAGCGACGCCCCTGGAGGGCCCCGCACCGCCTGCTGGGGCCCAGCTCCGTCCTTGGATCCGGCGATGTGTAGCCGGTCGTCTGGCGCGTGAACAATGACGCTCGCCAGGCTCCGACTGCCTGGGTGATGCTGGTGCTCGCGGGCCGCGGCCCGGGTCCTGTCTGCGACCGGTCCGTTGCTCGTCCGCACCGGCACAGGTCGCTCGGCTCCCAACGAATCGACCGACGTGACCGTCTTCTTCTTAGGGGCCATGGCAACGAAGAATTGCTAGGCTAACTACTAGACCAGATTCTCACAATTACGCCCCCTACCTGGCGCGCCAAAGATGTCGGTGTGAAACGACACCTATGGGATCACAAGAATCCCTACTACGGTTGCCGGGGCGCGGGGTTGCGAGGAGAGCAGGGCTAGTAGACAGTACGAGGATCGTTTACCCAGGTTCGGGCCGCAAGGATGCGTAAAACCCTAGTCCTGCTTTGGTGGGTGTATTTCCGAGAGTTCTTGAGCTCTCGAACTAGCTGTGATCAGCGTGTGGTTTCAAAGAGCCGAATCCCTCTCCTTGTCGCCTCGGGCCTCCTTTTATAGGAAAAAGGGGTTGCCACGGTGGCACACAGGAGGTGTAAAGGTCTACAGTGGCATGAGGTTATCCCTCGTATTACAGGACAAAGTGCATTTAATGCACCGCTTAGGTGTCCTCTTGCTTTATCGGGGACGGGGGTGAGGCCCGTCCCGTCTGTCGTCGCTTCTCCTCGCTTCGACACGCGCCTCGGCCAGGGATGCGTGCGGTGCCATGTAGGCAGGCAGGCAGCTGAGTTGGCGCGGTGGTGGATCCTTCACGAAGATCTGCATGCCACCACACAGCCACTTGAAGAGTTGGCCTGGGAGCAGCATGTTGCCACGCAGGTGCCCGCCCAGCTGGTTGGGCTGGCAGCTGCATGTGAACAGCGGTGGGAGCTTGGTTGACATGGGCTTGGCAGCGGTCTTGCCGGTGTCTTTGGCGAGGGCCTTGCCGGGTGGCCTGGCAAGGGTCTCACCATGGCGTTTTGTCGTCCCCGGCAAGGATCTTGCCGGGGGTCTGGTGGCCTTCCTTGGCAGGGATCTTGCCGAGGATCGTCGTCTTCTAATCTGATCTTGAATATGTCTTCACAAAGATCCGTATGCCACCACAGGGGTGCCTTCCCGAGCCCTGGCCCTATGCTGATGACGGCACTGGGGGCTGTGGGCTCAAGGGTGGCTCACTCTGTTGGCGTGGGGAGAGCTGTCCCGGCAAGAGTATTGCCGGGGCCGCTGAGGACACCCGGCAAGGGTCTTGCTGGGGGAACCTGCTTCGTCCCTCTGCTCTTTGTGGTCTTGGCCTTGGCGTTGCTTTGATTGTCTTGGGCTTCGATCTTACCTTGGCTCACCTCCCTCGTTCTGCTTGGTGTGGCCGTGGGCGCGGCTCTGACTGCCCGTGCACAGGGAAAGGGGTACAAAAATGCGCCCCTATTTTTGTACACCGACAATCTAGAACATAAAGAAAGCTTTCCCCTTATTTACCTATCAAAAAAAAAGGAAATTTAACCACTTAATTTGGGTGAAGCTATGGTGCAAATGAGGTGAGGAGGAGGAGGTAGCCGAGACCAAGCTTGGTAGAGGTGGAGAGAATGAAGTGGGAAAAGTGAGTGTGGTAGGTGGGTGTCAAAAATATCTAGCTGCTCTCAGGTTACCAATGGCGCACCTCCTAAGAATGCGCCATTGGTAACCAGGGTTACTAATGACGCACCTGGTGTGTGGTGCGACATTACTAGTTTTGAAAAAAAATTGTTAGTAGTGGTGCACCGTGGGTGTGGTGCGCCATTACTAGTTAAAACTAGAAATGGCGCACCAAACCACGGTGCGCCACTGGTAAGTCTGGGGAGGGGGGTGTGCCCAGGAGAAACTTAGCGGTGACGCACCATACACAAGGTGCGTCATTAGTAATATGGCCACTAATGGCGCACCTATATCTGGTGCACCACTGCTATATAGTAGTGGTGCACCACATACATGGTGCGCCATTAGTGTCCATATTAGCTATAGCCGTTTCTCTAGTAGTGATTCGAGCATACAATCTTCCATTGATGAAGCCAAATGCTTGCCCCCTAAAAACATAGATCGTTGCACACTGCCCATAAGCTCCAATTGGAAGCAATACAGGCCATGCCAATTAAAGATTTCTTATTATGTCTACACCATAAGTCTGATAAATCAGTTGTATTTTCAAGGGAAGTAAACTTGAATGTTTCGGCAACAATCTCCCACAAGTTTTGGGCAACAATGCAACCAAACAATAAGTGATCAATAGATTCCAGCTCATTGCAAAAGAGGCTAGTTATATCACCTAGATGTATTCTTTTGCTTAAGTTATCTCTTGTCAATATTTTATTGATAACTTCCAACCAAACAAAAAGTAGATATCTATGTGGATAGGATTTTCTAGAAACTGTCCCAAATAGGAGTAGACCCCCCCCCCCCCCCCCCCCCCCCCCCCGCGCCCTAACTTAATTTTAAAATAAAAGGATCCAGTGGGATAAACCCTGGAAGCTTGAACATTCCAAACAGGCTTATTAGCTGAATAAGTAGGGTAAAGCAATGAAGGACATTCAAAAGATCATTCCATTTATCCAAAAAGATAGGATCCACACATCTTCTAAAGGCAACTTTAAGAACTTGACCATCCCACACCAGGGCAACAGTATAGTTTTGTCGTTGACAAAGTTCAAACACATCCCAAAATTAGGTTTTGAAAGAGTTATCTCTTGCCTAGAAATCAGGCCAAAAGTATATATGTTTACCATTACCCAGAACCCACTTATAGAAAGGTCTAACACCAGTATTGGACCAAGTAACAGCTTTCCATAAAGGCGATCCATGTTCATTCTGGACCAAAGAATTTTAGGTTTATTTGTTTAAAAATTATAATCCACCAAGGATAAGCAATTTTTGTCCCCTCCAGCAAAGTATCTTTTAGCCCAAGTAGCTAGGAAGGACTTTGGAATACCCAGCCTACCCAAAGTTTTCTTTTCTGGGAGAGAAGTGCCCATGAATGATATTTATGTATATCACCCATATTACCCTAGAGAATATGAGCCATGTGGGAAGTAATAGCCTTCGATTTCCCCTTAGGAAATTTGATTATAGACATAAGGTACATTGGAATACTAGCATGCAAGTATACGAAATAAAAAAAAGCTTATCCTCATAACTAAGTAGTTTACCCCTCCAACCATATATCCTTTGAATAATTTTATCAATAGTAAGTTGGAGGTCACCTCTATGAAGTTCAACAAAATGCAAAGGAACCCCTAAGTATTTTAGAGGGAAATAATGTTTTTACAAAAAAAAATTGGGCTAACAACATAGTAACCTCATTTTCCACATTGATAGTAAGCAAACCACATTTTATAAAAATGGTCCTCATACTAGGTAAGTTGTCAAAACAGGAAAGTAGGCATTTCACATTTGTAGCATTATCCAAGTTGGGATTAAGAAAGAGCAATGTAAAATTATCAATATATTGTAATATAATAATGCCATCGAGGACAATATTAGGAAGAACACCAAAAATAATGTTAGCAATATCAGCTTTAACAAGCATCGGAAAAAATCATCGACAACCAAGTTAAACAAAGATGGAGAAAGGGGATTGACACGCCCATTTCGCATCATGTTTTTATGTTGATATTTATTGCATTATGGACTGTTATTTCACTTTATGATACAATTCTTATGTCTTTTCTCTCTTATGATAAAGGGGGAGATTGCGGGCAGCTGGAATTTTAGACCAGAAAGGGCTATATCGAAGGCATTTTTCCAAATATTTCCAAATGAGCTGAAAATTGACACCGAATTATTTTGTAATATATTAAAATTATTGGCGAAATAAGCACCAGAGGGGGGCCCACCAGGCAGCCACAAACCTGGGAGGCGCGCCCCTGAGCTTCTGGTAGCCCTGGCAGGCCTCTCGGGCCCATCTTCACCTATATGATGCCATTTTCCCTAGAAAAAATCTGAAGAAATCTTTTGGGACAAAGCACCGCCGTCTCGACGCGGAACCTGTGCAAGAGCACTTTTGCTCCCCGGCGGAGCGATTCCACCAGGGAAACTTCCCTTCGGGAGGGGGAAATCGAAGCCATCGTCATCACCAACAATCTTCTCATCGTGGGAGGACCAATCTTCATCAACATCTTCACCAGAACCATCTCATCTCAAACCATAGTTTATCTTTTGTATTCAATCTTTGTCTCAAAACCTCAGATTGGTACATGTGGGTTAGTAGTAGTGTTGATTACTTCTTGTAGTTGATGCTTGTTGGATTATTTGGTGGAAGATCATATGTTCAGATACATTATGTTATTCAGTACCCCTCTGATCTTGAACATGAATATGTTTTGTGAGTAGTTACGTTTGTTCTTAAGGACATGAGAGAAGTCTTGTCATAAGTGGTCATGTGAATTTGGTACTCGTTCGATGTTTTATTGATATGTATGTTGTTGCTTCCCTTAGTGGTGTTATGTGAACGTCGACTACATGACACTTCACCATATTTGGGCCTAAGGTAAAGCATTGTGGAGTAGTTATTAGATAATGGTTTGCTAGAGTGAAAGAAGCTTAAACCCTAGTTTATGCACTATTTCGTAAGGGGCTGATTTCGATCCATATATGATACATCTCTGTCATATCTACTTTTCTAAACACTTTTGCTCTTGTTTTGGACTCTAATTTGCATGATTTGAATGAAACTAATCCGATCTGACACTGTTTTCAGCAGAACTACCATGGTGTTGTTTTGTGCAGAAATAGAAGTTCTCGGAATTGGAAAAAAAAATTGGAGAATTATTTTGGAATAAATAAAAATACTGGAGTGAAGACCCACTAGAGGGGAGGGGGCATGCTGTCCACTAGGCACCAGGGCACGCCGCGCCCCTCTGGCGTGCCCTGGTGGGTAGTGGGGCCCATGAGGCTCCACTGACCCTAATTCCAACTCTATAAATTCCTATTTTTGGAGAAAAAATAGGAGAGGAAGTTTCATCGCATTTTACGATACGGAGCCGCCACCATCTCCTGTTCTTCATCAGGAGGCCAGATCTAGAGTAGGTTCTGGGCTCCGGAGAGGGGGATTCATCATCATCGTCATCACCAACCATCCAACATCACCAATTTCATGATGCTCATCGCCGGGAGCGAGTAATCTCTTCGTAGGTTTCAGGACGGTGATGCGTTGGATGAGATTCATAATGTAATCGAGTTAGTTTTGTTAGGGCTTGATCCCTAGTATCCAATATGTTCTGAGATTGATATTGCTATGACTTTGCTATGCTTGATGCTTGTCACTAGGGCCCGAGTGCCATGATTTTAGATCTGAACCATTTATGTTTTCACCAATATACGTGTGTTCTAGATCCGATCTTGCAATTTATATGCACCTGTGTCATATCCCAAGGTGACAACAATTGGGATTCTTTCCGGTGATGACCGTAGTTTGAGGATTTCATGTATTCACTATGTGTTAATGCTTTGTTCTGGTTCTCTATGAAAAGGAGGCCTTAATATCCCTTAGTTTCTTTTGGACCCCACTGCCACGAGAGGGTAGGTCAAAAGATGTCATGCAAGTTCTTTTCCATAAGCACGTATGACTATTTACGGAATACATGCCTACATTATATTGACGAATTGGAGCTAGTTCTGTGTCGCCCTAGGTTATGATTGTTATATAATGAATATTATCCAATGTTATCACCGATCCAATGCCTACGAGCTTTTCACATATTGATCTTTGCTAAGTTTCTACTGTTGTTGTTATTATTACAACTGCTACAAATCACCGCTACTACTTTTACCGTTACTACTGCTGTTGCCACTATTGCTATTACTATCAAACTATCATATTACTGTGCTACTGATCACTTTACTGTAGATATTTAAGTCTCAAGGTGTGGTTGAATTAACAACTCAACTGGTAATATTTACAAATATTCTTTGGCTCCCCTTGTATCGAATCAATAAACTTAGTTTGAATACTCTATCCTCAAAAACTATTGCGATCCCCTATGCTTGTGGGTTGTCAATAATATGTTTCATGTTATGGTTAGATTTATCTTAATTCTTCTTTCGTAGATGCGGATGCTTGTGAGAGGGGGTAATCATTAGTGGGAGGCTTGTTCAAGTAAGAACATCACCCAAGCACCGGTCCACACTCACATATCAAATTATGAAAATAACGAACGCGAATCAAACAAAATTGATGAAAAGTGACTAGATGAAATTCCCGTGTGTCCTCAAGAACGCCTTGCTTATCATAAAAGACCGTCCCGGCCTATCCTTTGCTACAAAAAGGATTGGGCTACCTTATTGCACCTTTGTTACCGTTACTATTACTTGCCAATTACAAATTGCCTTGTTATAAAACTATCTGTTACCGACAATTTCAGTGCCTCTAGAAAATACTTTGTTGAAAACCGCTTTGTCATTTCCTTATGCTCCTTATTGGGTTCGACACTCTTACTTATCGACCTCTGGGTGGCCCATGTGCGGTCGGGAAACCGCCTATTTTTTTTATTCTTTTCCTTTTGTTTCTTTTCTCTTTTTCAATAATTCGGGATATTAAAAGGTTCCAATTTCAGGAAAAGTTGATAATTCTGAATAAAAGAATCATGATTTCAAAAAATATATTCTTGATTTCAAATGCTCGGGAATTCAAAAAATATTCACAAATTTGTAAAAAAATGTTCACAAATTAAAAAAAATATTCATGAAGTTTAAAAAATGTTTATGATTGAAAAAATGTTTGTGAATTCAAAAAATGTTCACAAATTTGTAAAGTTTTCATGATTTCATAAACTTGTCTTAAATTTGAAAAAAAATGATTCAAAAAATGTTCATGATTTCAAAAAATGTTTGTTTGTTCGAAAAATGTTTATAAATTTGTAAATAAAATTATTTTGAAAAGTTGTCTTGAATTTAAAATATGTTCATGAGTTCAATAAAATGTTCACAAATTTGAAAACATGTTCATGATTTAAGCGAATGCTCATAAATTTCTAAAAAATGTTCATGATTGAGAAAAAATGTTTTTGAGTTTCAAAAAAATGTTCACGGTTTCAAAAAATGTACACGATTTAAGAGAATGTTCATGAATTTGTAAATCAAAAACCATGATTTCCCAAAAATGTTCATCATTTGAAACATATTCACAATTTTTGAAAAAAGTTGCGAATATGTAAGATTTTCGCAAATTGAAAAACAAGAATAAAAATGAAAACAGAAAAATAGAACAAAAAACAAAAAACAAAAAGAAAACAGAAAAAGATCAAAAAGATAAAAATAAAAACAAAAAAATAAATAAATAAGAAAAAACCACTTTTGGGAAGAACCTTCCCAAAACCTGTTGGGGCTGAAACTCCGAAATGGGCCGGCCCATTGAAACAATAGCTATCGCGGGGGATATGCGCTGTGTCGCTTGCGAGTAACCTACGCGCTATATAGGAAGCGCCGAGAAGGAGGAGTCCTCCTCCTCCAACTCTCTTGCGCCCCATAGTTTGTCCAATAAGCTAAAAGGGGCCCACATCCCTACATGGGCCTTCAAGATCCATTAGCTCTTCATTAATAGGGTTTAAAAAAAAGGCTCTTCATTAATAGGTGAATTGATATTTCCCTTGGCCCATTGACACTAAATAAATTCTAGGGACCCCTACATCATTATCTAAGTTCTCTATTTTTTATATTAGTTCCCTGGAAACAATATTCTTGTATATATCATTTTTCTGGTATTACCCGGTACTCTCCGAAAGATTTTCGGTAACCTCGAAACACTTTCGGTTTCTCTCGAAACTATTTATTTTATTCCTGAAACTATTCTGAGGATATTTTCTCATATTCCTCACACCACTAATACAGATCTAAATTCCCTTAAGCGTGTGACCCTGCAGGTTCGGTAAGACATAGACATGAAGAAACCTCCTTTTTGTTTAATGATCAATACCGGAATCGTGGACATCCATATTAACCTTTATGATTAAATGAATGATATTCGAGTGAACCTTTCCTTATCATATGATATTCCCTTTGCTTCACTATATGTTACAAAACCCGAGGTGGGATATATCGGTATCCTCTTAAGTCATTCTCATGCTCATTATACCTGTCTCCTCGTTACCGGTTCTATTCTTCTTTCTCGTTGACATGTCTCGGCATCCCTGACCTAGTCACCTGTGTCTGGCCAGACGATTATGGATGCCATCACACCGAGAGGGCCTAAGAATATCTCTCAATCATCAGAGGAGCAAATCCCACTTTTGAGCTATCTAGCCCTTTTCACACTTTCTGATAAACATGTAAGTTGTTGTTATGGTCACCGTGTTACACATGACATTGGAGCAACCCCAAAGTGTATTGTCTAGTATGAAGGGACTATGATACTCTCATGGTCTAAGGGACCAATGTGTACATTAACTCTTTGTGTTATGACTTATAGACTTGTGACGATAGAATATCAAAGTATAACATACAAGTTGGGTCTATTCAATATGATTGTTCTACTAACATCATACTCTTCATATTGTTTGGCATCCTCATTACACTTAACCAAATGCTCATGATCAGGAAAACATGATCATCACACAACACTTGAGCTAGTCTTAGAGTCTAGACTAGGAATTAGGTGTTAACATTTATCATTCTACACGTGCTTATGAGTTTTCCCCTGAATCACATATTCAACTATCGTAGTAGTTATAGCATAGAATATAAACTCTTAATTAAATATGGAAATAAGCCTCTAGGATATATTTTCAACACCACTGTGCCGCCTTGGATGGACAGATCAACCACCACACCGTTGCGAATGGGAGGATCAACCACCGCGTCGCCTTGGATGGGGTGATTAGCCACCTTGCCACCACGGATGGGCAAATAAGCCACCACGCCGGCGCGGATGGGGGGATCAGCCATCTCACCGCCGTGGATGGGCGGTGCGCCGCCTTGGAAGGGTGGACATGCAACTAGGTCATTGGTGCTAGGGTTTGGCCGTAGAATGTGGAAGGGCAAGGGAAATTGGAAGGAAAATATAGTCCCAAGACTGCGCCCCCGTGGTACTGACCAGACCCAGATGGTTGCAACATACAAATCACATGGGATGATGAGAAATTAGAGGCGGTTACAAAATAGTATCCGCCTCTAATGTTTCCTACAGGTGGTTTTACTGTTCTGACTACCTTCGGAGCTGTCTATAGTAATATTAACCATGTGTGCTTGGTATATTACTGGTGGCTTTGATCAGTTTGATCACAACCGCCTCTGCTGGCTGCTCATAGTGTTCGCTTTTCTACTAGTGATCCTTATTGTTGCCTTTGAGTTCACCCAAATGATGCTTTCATGTTTGTCTTGTTGAACTTAAGCCTATCTGGACTATTATGCTACTGTTGTTGCTAAATTTGGAACTATGTGTTGTTGTAATTGTTGAGAATTAAGAACATGAAATTTTTACTATGCGTGGTTGTTGTCGTTGCAAAGAATTTGTGATGTATTGTCCTAAGGGAATTATTATTGTTAATCTGGTTGTTGTTGCGTGGACATTATTTTTTATGCATTTTTGGAATATTTGCAATTTTTATTGCAACATGCAATAATTTAATCACAGCCACACATTGTATAATTTTTTGTTTTGATGCACGAAGAGCAAAGTATTATCTTCATACCACGTTATTGTGAAAATTCAAAGTTTGGGATCCAAACTGGATTTGATATTGAAAACTCACTGGGATTCCATGAACCAATTCAGTAAAGCATCCAAACAGACCAGTTCGTATTCACGTACACTCTAGCTTTCTTATACAAACGGAATTTGGTATTCACAACCGATTCAACACGAAGCCTCCGAATACAGACGTTTGAACAGAGCCAAAATGATGGGATGCGAAGACCATTCCACGGGCTGCGTGGATCGATCGAGCGATGGCCGAATGACACACAGCTGTAAAAACACATGCACAGTACTAGTAATTACACTAAACCAGCACTGTGCGTACGGGGCTAGAGGCCACGTCCCTAGCCACTAGCGCCTAGGCCAGAGGAACCGAAAAAGAAGTCCGAAATTGGTGGGACGAAGGCAAGAAAACGGCCGCATAAAACAAGAACTCACAAAAGCAGCAGTAAACGTAAAAAGGCAGAGACGGTGCTGGTACCCTACTTGTACCGCGGTGGTGCCACGCGACCGACCGGCGTCGACGACGACCACGAGGCGACGGAGCCACTCTGCCACCGTGCTATTATTAATCTCGTCGTCTCCGGAGCGTCCCGTGGCTCAAATTGCATGCAAACCACGGCTGAAAAAGAGAGAGATCCATGGAGATTTTGACAGTAGTATGCGTTGGAGTTCCTTCATATAGGACGTACGGCGAGGGTGGGAAAGATCACATGCCGGATTGCCCGATGAGCACGGAGATTTAACTCCGGATCGAGGCCGGGGCCTTGTCCGCTATACCCGAGTTGGGCAGCGGGAGGTTCAGTCAGAGGAGAAACGGGAAACGGGGCGATTTCTCATTGAATCCGGCTGGTGCGCACGCAGCAGGTAGGCGGAGTTGATTGCTCCCTTTTCCTCGGAGAAGAAAGGCCAGCAGCACCATGCCACCATCAACTCTATCACCAGCATTTTTTTTTCTCATGCAGTGCATTTTGGAACCGAGATCAGGTTGCTGGCACTGTAGATGATGAGAGGGAAACCGTTATTGGCTGCAAAACAAGGTGTTCACATGGCCTGAGCTGACGCGGACATCATGCTAGGTTAATCATGCCCTATCCTGATCAGCAGTCCAGTCCGAGTAGTACTACGCCGAGTGGTAACAAACAAGCGCTTACGGCATCTCCAGCCGTTGGCCCTCCAGAACGCATAAAAATCGCTTCTTAAGGGCGAGCGGCGATACAATCGGCGCTGGGGCGGTTTTTCGTCCAGTCGTCGCTCCCAACTCGTCCTAGGCGTCGAAATTGGCCCACTTTGCAGCCCAATTTCGACGAATAAAGGGCCCATATGAGCGAGAATAGGTCCATATTCGGCGTGGTTTCGCCGTGTCTCGGCGTTCAATTATCAACACAATTATTTCTGATCACATATTTCATCACAGAAAAATCAAATACTTCAACAAAATAGTACAATAACAAATAGTTCAATACAAATTATATAGTTCAACAAATAAAAACTCGTATTTCATCACACGGCGTCTCCCTTGAGCCTCCATAGATGCTCAATCAGATCTTTCTGCAGTTGATGATGCACCTGTGGGTCTCGGATCTCCTGACGCATACTTAGATAGGCAGTCCAAGTTGCTGGTAGATGGTGATGAACTTCGGCTAGAGGACCCTGCCTGTAGTATGGTTCAGTGTCAAACACTGGGTCTTCTTGCTCGCTCTCGATGATCATGTGGTGCAAGATGACACAGCAAGTCATAATCTCCCACATTTGATCTTTGGACCAGGTCTGAGCGGGGTACCGAACAACAGCGAATCGAGATTGGAGCACACCAAATGCCCGCTCGACATCCTTCCTGCAATCCTCCTGAACTTTCGCAAACCAGGCGTTCTTGCCTCCTGCCGCAGGGTTTGAGATCGTCTTCACAAATGTCGACCATCTCGGATAGATGCCATCTGCTAGGTAGTACCCCTTGTTGTATTGGTGTCCATTGATCTCGAAGTTCACCGGAGGAGAATGGCCCTCAACGAGCTTGGCAAAAACAAGAGAGCACTGCAGCACGTTGATGTCATTGTGAGTTTCTGGCACCAAAGTAGGAGTGCCAAATCCAGAGGTCCTGTGTGGCTACCGCCTCAAGCACCACACTGCAACCGCCTTTGGCGCCTTTGTACATCCCCTGCCAACCAAATGGGCAATTCTTTCATTTCCAATGCATGCAGTCGATGCTTCCAAGCATCCCAGGAAATCCTCTTACTGCATTCTGGGCTAGGATCCGAGCAGTGTCTTCCGCATTAGGTATTCTCAAGTATTGTGGCCCAAACACTGCCACCACTACCCGACAGAACTTGTAGAAACACTCTATGCTGGTGGACTCGGCCATGCGCCCATAGTCGTCGAGTGAATCACTGGGAGCTCCATATGCAAGCATCCTCATCGCTGTCGTGCACTTCTGGATGGAGGTGAATCCAAGAGCGCCAGTGCAATCCATCCTGCACTTGAATTAGTTATCGAACTCCCGGATGGAATTCACAATCCTGAGGAAGAGCTTTCGGCTCATCCGATAACGGCGCCGAAATGTTTTCTCGCCGTGAAGTGGAGCATCGGCGAAGTAGTCGGAGTAGAGCATGCAGTAGCCTTCAAGACGAAGCTGGTTCTTTGCTTTCAACCGCCCCGGCGCCGAGCCACTTCGCCGCGGCTTTTCATGGCTCGCCAGCAGCTGGGCGAGGGTGGCGAGCACCACGAGATGCTCTTCTTCCTGGACGTCGGTCGCGGCTTCCTCCTCCAGCAGCGCGGCGAGCTCTTCCTCGTCATCCGAGCCCATCGCCGAGACAGGCAAAACGCCGAACACCTTGCGCTCAGTGGGCATGTATCCACCACTAAACCGCGCCTCCGCGGCCGGAAACGGCGGCCGGAAACGCCCAGCTGCTGTGGGAGGGGCTGCCGCGGCGAAGCGCTGCTATTTTCCGGCGGGGAATGGCTATCTAGCGGAGTAGGGCGGCGGCCGTCGCCGGAATATAGCTAGTGGTGGCCGAGGGCGCGGGGGTGCGAGGCGAGTCGGGGGAAGAAAACTTGACTTTTCCCCTGTCGGTGTGAGCCAGGCGTGCTTTTCCCTAGCGCCAGAGCCCCAAACTGCTTCCCAGCGCGCCGGGTTCGGTCTGTGACCGGCGGGCGGAAAAAATGTCCGAATCGGTAATTTTCGGCATCCTGAGGACGTGACTGGGCCGTTTTTTGGGCGCCTGTTGAGAGCGAGGCTGGAGATGCTCTTAATTTGCAGGAACCACTCTACGTCCAGGTAGAGTCCGCGCCCTGGCTCCTCGGCATTACTCATGAGGCGATTTTTGCAGGAACACCCGGGGGTTTATGGGAGTTGCGGAGCAGTCCCCGACACTTGGACCGTGACGCCCAGCCAGGTGTTCCTTTGACCACCGTAGCCGTATGTCCCCTTGACGCCATTAGCCACCCACAAGAAGATGGTCTACTAGTCCAGCCCCTCCCACTCGGCCTCTCGCTATATATAGACACGGCGGCCATCCATCGACTGCTCACTCCAATTTAGAGAACATCACTCTCCTTCTCCCTCTCCCTGCGAGCACTACCAACATCTGTACATACATACGGGATACGGCTGAGCTCGATCTCCTCTCTGTCGAGAGAATTGCTGGGCGTGGCCGAGAGAGAGAGAGAGAGAGCTCAAGGAGGAGGGAATTGGGGGGCGGCGGAAGGGAAGGGAGGATGGGGATGCGGCCTGGGTGGGTGGGGGGCCTGGTGGAGGAGACCTTCTTCGTGGCGTGCTCGGCGCACGAGAGCCGCAAGAAGAACGAGAAGAACATCTTCTGCCTCGCCTGCCGCACCAGCATCTGCCCGCACTGCGCCCCCGCCCACCGCCACCACCCGCTCATCCAGGTGATTCTTCATCCCCTCCCCTCTCTCTCCCTCTCACCCGGCCTTCAAATCGAGACTTGCGCCGACAAATTCATCTACTAGTGGTTTGTCGTAATTCTTCGCCGGCGGCAGGAGCATATCACGTGCTGCATGCATGCCTGTGGTTTCGGGCTCTTGATTCGCCCATTTTGACCATAGTTGGCGTACTAGCGAATTCTCTCTGATTTTGGTCCCCGGCGTGCGTGTGCAAAGCGCGCGGCCGTGCGTTTGTTGCCATGGTTCCCTGCTTTGCTTAGATTCCGGTAGTATTAAGTGGCACCCACACAGAGATAGAGATAGGGAAGAGGAACTTCTCCTTTTTACTAGTACGTGTTTGGCCTAATTAATCGGATGGTTAGCCTTTCGGAGTAGAGCTGTTCTCTCTGGAGCAATTTAGGACGACTGGCTAAACACGGGGAGGTTCAACACCAGTATCTTAATTTGCCACTAGGAGTGTGCGGGAGAGAAGCTGTCCTTATCTACTCGACAGAGCTAGTACGTACTAGTAAACGAGCCACGAGCCCTTCTCGGGCATAGATGGGCCTTAATTAACTAGCATATGCCAATTAGTACGTGCACAGTAGAGGGAGATTTGGTGTGGTTGGGGCTTAATTGCGGCGTGTCCGAGTTCCCAAGTCGCGTAGCGTGCGCTCCCTTTTCGGAGCCCGCGCTCGTCTTTCGGCTTCTGCTTGTCGTTTCTCCAGGCCAAGCCCAAGGCCATGGTTCGTCGTGCTTTGTGCCCTGCCCCCTCCCCCTCCCCCTCCCCCTCGTTTAATTAACATTGTAAGTAGTAGTACTAAACCCCTCCCATGTTCCACCACAATTTTACCGCAGCTAGCCTGCTTGCCCAATTTCACCTCTCCTAGCTAATTCACCCTACTACGTAGGAGTAGATGTTCTTGCTCTTGCTCCATCAGGGAGTGTACTATAGTTATGTGGATAAAGGGTAAAAAGGTTTTACGATTGGGACAGAGGAAAAAAGAGGTCTAGTGGAAGAGAAAGAGAGAGATATGTGAGCAGTCCGTTTACTTTTCACCGCGGATTGGCTTGGCTTGGCGCCACCCCCGAAATAAGCATAGTCTTATAATTACTCTGCACGGTTGCAATTGCTGCATGCGAGCCGCGCACCCATTCCTGTCCCTGTGGCTGCCCCTCCCTCCGCCCACTCGCCAGCCACCTGCAAAAAGTTACTGCGACCCACCCTCCCATCTCTCCCACTCTCTATAGACTAGGCGCATCTTCTCGGACACCTTTCCCCTCCATTTCCCTCTCTCGCCAACACGGGCTGCATGTATAGTGCTAGTCGTGTACACACACAAAGCCTGAGAA
This sequence comes from Triticum urartu, assembly GCF_003073215.2. Classification (NCBI taxonomy): domain Eukaryota; kingdom Viridiplantae; phylum Streptophyta; class Magnoliopsida; order Poales; family Poaceae; genus Triticum; species Triticum urartu. The sequence continues at coordinate 667,669,429 of NC_053028.1, forward strand.
CCCTGGCCGGCCTGCATTTTAACGGTGGTAACAGTGGTTCCACTGTGGCGGTCTCGTCACTTCCGTTGCTCCCCCTTCGAGCCATGCGGCGCAGAGGTTGGTCTCACGTCTCATCCACCCAAACCCAAATCGCCCTACAAATGGGCTGGGTTATCCGGATTGTTTTGCCATGCATAGCAAAGCAAAACACCCTTTCCACCCGGTGATCTACCCTGCTGCTGCCTGCTGGTGAATAAATGGACGGCCGGCCGGCCGGCCGGCCGGCCGGCCGTCCAGTCCACTCTGCACCCGCCGTCTGTGCGGCGGTGGTGGTGCCTTGCAGGCAGCTGCTGCTGGAGTACATCATCTTGTTAAGCGTCGCAGCAGGGGTAGAAGAGCAGCGGGCACGGCGGAGGCAGTTTTACCATATGTGTGCATGGTAAAAGGGCCTGCCCTGTTGCCAAACTAGGCCCTTGACACTGTTGCCTCCTGCCTGCGCGCTACCGTCCAAACGCATGGTTCCGCCCTCGACGACGACGCTGTTCACTCGCTCAGGGACGCCACAGTGACGACGACGCCGGGCGGCCGCTTCGAACGGTGGCCGGCGATTCGCTTTTTACCGCTCCCCCGGAGTAGAGTAGCTTGGGGCAGGGGGTGGTATGGTCATTTCTTTGGTGTTGGTGTTTTTGGCCGCTGCATGCTGCACGATGGAACGCACGTACGTACGCCTGCCCTTGGTCTCCCACGATGGGGATGACGACGAGCCGCCGGTCAAACGCCCGGCAATTATTACCACTGGTGGCTGGCTCGCTCGCTCACCGGTCACCACTCACGAGCCTGCCTGCCTTTGGCATCCAGACGGAAGGCCATTATTACATCATCACATGGAGCAGTAAATTCACACTCACGCACCCGAACGACACTCTTTTCACTACTCAGCTTTTGGAAGATTCTCCACTAAGTTACTTTGCTCATGCTGCATTTTGTGTAACACGGGAGGTTTGAAATGTGTACAGGTGCGGAGGTACGTGTACAACGACGTGGTGCGCCTGGGCGATCTTGAGAAGCTCATCGACTGCTCCTTTGTTCAGGTGATTCCATCGATCACACGCCTTTTAATTAGAAGAAAAGCACACCTGGTTGTTCGTTTTAGAGAACAAACATCAACACATGAGCGCCTAGTGGAAGGTTGTGGCGTAATCTTCTACTTTCATGCTTTGCTCTGCATGCAGCCCTACACCATCAACAGTGCAAAAGTGATCTTTCTCAAGCCTAGGCCTCAGTCCAGGCCCTTCAAGGGCTCCGGCAACGTCTGCTTGACCTGCGACAGGATTCTTCAGGAGCCTTTCCACTTCTGCTGCCTCTCTTGCAAGGTACGTACTCTATCCATTCCCGACACGCTGCATGGCGCCTCACTTGCAAATGGACGCGAGGTTGCTAAGAACAAAATAATCTATCTGCTGAGTAGTGATGCATATCGGTGCATGCATGCAGGTGGATCATGTCATGATGCAGGGCGGCGACCTGTCCAACATCCTCTACATGTCGGGCGAGCCCGACGTGGCCTGCTTCCCAAGGTTCGAGAACCTCCGCGTCGGCAGCGGGTCGGCGGACCTCCTGGACGACGGGTGCGCCACCGGCGGGCAGATCACCCCGAACTCCATCCTCGAGGACCCGATGCACCACTACGGCGGCGGCAGCTTCAGCGGCGGCTCCAGCTACCGCAGCGGCGGCAGCAGCCGGAACGCGCGCGGCTTCGACGCGCCAGCCAGCGTCGACGTCGACGTCCCCGTCCCCGTCCAGAGGAAGAAGAAATCAGGGGGCTTCTTCCCCCAGATCGTCATGTCCCTCAACAACAGGAGGAAGGGGGCGCCCCACAGGTCTCCGTTCGCCTGATCAACGCATGCATGGATCGTGCGTGCGTGGATCGCTACCTAGTACAGTTCGAGCATCCCCCCTATATATGTGTGTTGATTACTATTAGCTAGTACTATTAGTAGTACGTTAATTGTAATCCTATGATTAGCCATGTAGAGAGAGAAACAGAGAGGTGTTGGTTGGTGGGTGGGTGAGAGAGGGAGAGGGAGATGGTCTTTGCTGCTAGGGCCATCATCTTAGGGCAGTGTTTTGAGGAGACTTGAGAGTGAGAGGAGAGAGAGAGAGAGAGAGAGAGAGAGAGAGAGAGAGAGCAGAGAGAAGAAGCTAATTAGCCTGCTTGCAACTCCCCCCTGTTACAGGACCAGGTGGGCACGCACACGGCCTGGTGGGGCGCCCGATTCAGGGTGTGCCAGAAGGTCTACGTGGCCACCAATTTTGTACTTGATGTAACGGGGTCACGGTTGCTCGCACACATGCAGGTGCAGCTTACACTTCCATGACCATATATATTTGTCCCCACATATATGTAACAATCAATAATAGTGCTGTGTTGTGAACTTGCGACGCGTTCATGTGGATAGTGATTGTGCTGCTTCCGTTGCGTGTCTATTATGAATCATTTCGAGTCGGTCTACACTGCATATCCATGCAATGCATGCATGCATGGGTTGGGTCGGTCTACACTGCATATCCATGCAAGCTTCCTGTTTGTGCGTGTCCTTTGGCCGGCCAGGGAGCCTCCCCGGGAAGTAGGGACTGAGATCCAGTGACTTGTCTTCAGCAAGTCACGTTGTAACTGGCCCCCAATCATCTGCCGTTGAAACCACATCCAAGGGATAGCAATGAAGGAAAGCAAAAAAGGCTCACACTTATGTCCAGGCACCCATCCAGCACGGGTTTGTGACGGGGAAAAGGAGGACAAGGACGGCTTTGGCACGAAGAGCCGGCTCGGAGCAGCCGAGCGCCGTCGCCGCGGAGGGTAGGCAGCGCCGCGCGGCCGTGAGGGCCAGGGAGGAGTGCCCCGACAGGTCGGGAAGCTGCTGCTGCAAGCGCCGCGCGGGCCGGGAAGGAGGAGCGTCGTAGATCGAGGAGGAGCGCCGCCGCAGATTGAGGAGGAGTGCCGCCCGCGCAGGCCAGGGAGGAGCGCCGCCGTAGACCAGCTGCGCCGGCCGACCTCCTCGCTCGGACCCGCCCGCCCCCCCCCGACGCCGGCCCTCTAGCTACCAGGTGAGTGAGGCGACCCTACCCCAATCCCATCTCCTCCCACCAGCAATTCCCCGACAGCGTGGTTCTTCTGGAGCGCCACCGATTGTGCAGATAGTGGATTTGAGTAGATTCCCTTAAATTGAACTGTACTAAGAATTTTTTTCATTGAAATTCAGTACTGTGCTTGTTATCTCTTAATATAAGATCTGAATAAAACTGTACAGTGAAAGCATGTAAATATTGTTTGATGCTTCTCTGCAATGACAAGTAGTTTTTGAATTATACTGATGGAAATTGACATGTACTGTGTATTGTTTTGAATTTCAATGACAAGTACCGTGAAAGCATGGAAATTGACATTGGCAAGTAGCATATCTAAATTATGTATTGATGGAAATTTACAAGTAGCAATGTGAAGTAGCTTTTAAATTTCTCCGATGAAAATTGACATGTATTCTGCATAACAACCAAATCCTGTATATGTACTGTGAATAACAACCATTTTTTTTGCACATGTGGTTGTCTTCTGCATTGTTTAGTCACCAGATCGGTCCGCCACTAATTGTACATGTATTCTTGAATTTTGGCAGAATTTGGTTTGTGCAATGACAGAAATTAGCAAAAGGACACCTCAAGTTGGCATGAGATTCAGAGATTCACATGAGGCTTGGGTGTTTTGGCTAGAATATGGGGGTCACATAGGTTTTGATGTGAGGAAAAGATGCACCAACAAAAGCAAATTTGATGGAAAGGCGACTTCATGCAGATTTGTTTGTTCCAATGAGGGCATTAGACGGAAAGGGCAAACTGATCGTGAGCCAAAACGTTTCAGAGCTGAAACAAGAACTAACTGTAGAGTTCAGATGGTTATTAGATTGGATCGAGCTGCAGAAAATTATGAAGTTACCGACGTAGAGCTGGAACACAACCACTACCTTCAATTGCCACAAACCCGCCACTTGTTGGCATCACAAAGGAAGATTTCAGAACAACAAGCCTTCGAGATAGAAACAGCTGATGATTCTGGAATTATGCCAAAAGCTTCACATGAGTTTGCTTGTCGTAAAGTTGGTGGGCCGCTGAACCTTGGTTACACTTGCCGTGACCAAAAGAATCATTTGCGAAGCAAGCGGCAGAGAGAGTTGGCTTATGGGCAAGCCGGTAGTATGTTGAAGTTTTTCCATGACAAAATAGCCGAGAATCCATCATTCCAATATGCTTTGCAGTTGGATTGTGAGGAGAATATAGCCAACATATTCTGGTTGATGCTAAAATGCTACTTGACTATGCACACTTTGGTGATGTTGTCACATTTGACACCACATTTGGCACAAACAAAGAGTATAGGCCATTTGGTATTTTTCTTGGGCTCAACCAGTTTAGAGAAACAACCATTTTTGGTGCTGCATTGATGTTTGATGAAACACGTGACTCATTTATATGGCTCTTCGAGACATTTCTAGCCGCGCACAATGGAAGGCAACCTAAGACTATTTATACAGATCAAGATATAGCAATGGGGAAAGCCATAGAGAGAGTCTTCACGGAATCATATCATGGATTGTGCACCTTCCACATAATGCAAAATGCTTGCAAACATTTATCTCCAGTGAAGGGCGAAGAGGAAGATGAAGTTGAAGAGAGAGATGAAGTGGAAGAAGAAGAAGAAGAGTCTCATATTCTCACTGATTTTAGTGCTTGTATGTATGGCTATGAGGACAAGGCAGCGTTTCAAGAAGCGTTTGACAATATGAGGCTAAAAGTGCATAAGCAAACTTGGTTGGATAGTATCTACAAGGTGAAAGAAAAATGGGCTGAATGTTATATGAGAGATGTATTTAGTTTGGGAGTGAGAAGTACACAATTAAGTGAGAGCTTCAACAATGCGTTGAAGAATCATTTGAAATCAGATTTTCATATTGTTCGATTCTTGATGCATTTTGAGAGGACAGTGGAAGTCGAAAGAACAAAGGAATTGGATTCGGAATTTGAGGCGAGGAAGAAGTTGCCAAGAATTAAGATGTGCACCCCTATGTTGGTGCAAGCAAGCAAAGTGTACACTCCAATTATTTTTGAAGCTTTCCAAGGTGAGTATGAAAGATCCATGGCTGCATGTTGTAGAGTATTGGATGGAAATAACAAATTTGCTGTTGCCATTGGGAGTTTGCACGGTGATTTAGAGTTTGAGGAGGAGCGCATAGTTGTAGGTGATCCTTTGACTCAAACGGTTTCTTGTAGTTGTGCAATGTTCAATAGGACAGTGATATTGTGTGGACATGGTCTAAAAGTTCTTGACTTGATGAATATAAAGACGTTGCCAAAGCATTATATTCTAAAGAGATGGACTAGAGAAGCGCGCAATGAAAGTATACAAGATAGGCAAGGAAGGAACGTGATAGAAAATCCAAAATTGGAAGCTCAACTTCGATACAAGGACCTGTCTTATAAGTTTCACAATATGGCACATAAATCAGCCAACTCTCCGGAATGTTGTATGCTACTGGAAAGTGCACTTGATGGTGTTGCTCCACACATAGAGGATTTACTCAATGCAGCCACTAGTGCTATGAGTGAACCATATAAAGACAAAGAAAATGTTGACCCAAAAGTGCAGAAAATACTTAGTTCTGCACGGCTGAAGAAAAAAGAGGTTCAATCATCAAACTTAAGGAGAAAACAAACTTGGCTCGATAAGTTACTCAAGAGGAAGCACAAATCAAGTAAAGCTACTGCACCAACAACAAAAGGAGCAAAGGTATGTTGCCAACGGTACATGCTATGTTGTGTTGTTCATTTGTAAACTAATTAGTATACTTTTCATTGGCAGCAACAAAAGAAAAAGGATGGTGTCCAACAAAAGAAAAAGGAAGGAGAAGCTCCAAATAAAAAGGATGGTGTGCAGCCTCAAGTACAAGTGAAGAGGTATGAAAACAACAAAGGAACAGATTTGGAGCTTCAAGAATGGAATGGCATCATCAGTTTCACCCAGCAGGTCTTGTCGGCTACACCTTGTGATGATGCTGATATGTTCTAGCATGCAAGTTCGTTAGATCGTATTTTGGACATGGTTAACTATATTATTTTGGGGCTAACCATAGTATTTTGTGGCCTAATTGTACAAGTGAAATGGCCAATTTCTACCCTTGGATCATTGTTTCAGTGGTACCACTTGGTTCCGAAATTGTACAAGATCTTATGAATTTCAATGACAAGTGGCTTGTTGTCTATTAAGACATCTGAAGAAAGGTGTGTTGTATGGAAGGATGGCAATATTGCTTACTATTGCTCTTCAATTTTCTGCAAAAAATGTAGCTTATCTATGCTAATTTCTGGACAGTAGTCACATATTGTTTATCTCTGCTAAGCTTCGTTAATTTCTGTACTATGTGAGAGTGAGAAGTACACTAGGTGAAAGAAAAACTGTAGGTTATCTTTGCTAATTTCTGTACTGTGTGGGAGTGAGAAGTACACAAGGTGAAAGCTGTAGCTTATCTCTTCTTATTTCTGTACTAACATATTCTCTCTTCTAAGTAGATTCATTCTCTGAAAAAAGCTGTAGTTTATTTCTACAAAAACTGTAGCTTATCTCTACTAACTTTCTGACTCATTCTCTGCAAAAAAGGAACTGTAGCTTATCTCTGAAAAAAAACTGTTATCTTATCTTTGCCATATTCTTTTATTCAGTACATATATAAGCTGTTAGTACTGTTACATTCGTATTGTTAGCTGAATGAAAACTGTTGATTGTATTATCTAATGACTGAATGACCAAGGCTGAAGCATTTTCTTTGTTTAGCTGTGTTGGATGGATGTCCAGGCCTCTTTTGCTTCGGGTCACTGCTGTCCGTTAGATGTTGTTTGAAGGGCTGATAAGAGGGAGCCAGTTACAACGTGACTTGCTAGATAAGAGGCAAGTCACTGGATCTCAGTCCCAGGAAGTAGTAGTCCCAATCGTGCTACGTACGTTGGAGAAAAGAGGCCCCCCCGCCCTGGAAGCGCCCGGGTCCTTGACGATGGAGACAAAGATATCACAGAGCGGGAGAGATGGACTTGTACTGTGTGGTTGATTTTATGTGTCCAGGATGCGTTGTGAGGTCGCATACGTTGAGCTGCTCGTAGCGTACAGTGGAGCACATGCTACATACATTGGGCAGCTCCTCCAAGGTTGCCAGCTGTTGTATCACCTTTCTGACTGGCCGAAAGCAGTGCTTCCTGGGGACTAGAGAAGTGTCGGTTTCCCAGATCCATCTCTCGCCTCTCATCCCTCCCCTCCGTACCATGCCTCTCCAGTGCAAACCCATGCCAACGAGCAGAAAACTTTCGCCGGGCTCAAACAGCTACTCTACTGCTACCGCCATCCTGGTTTCTTAATCCCCGTGAATTTTGGAGGTAATATTTTGACCATAATTTTAATTAATAAAGTATAAGTTGTATGTAAAAATAATAACATACTTGAACAGTACATTCAAATACGAATCCAACAATGTAATATTTGGTGACATGCACCAACATTTTGCATAAATATGAAATATGTGGCCAAACTTTGACCCAAAATACAATGAAGATTAATAAACACAGATGGAGGTACTAGTGCTCATTTTCTATTCCTGGGAAAACTCCATTGCCAACAACGATAATTGATGGCAGGCCCCAAGCTAATACCCTTCCGAGTAAATTCTAAAAAATCCAAGTAAAATATAGTGATCTTCAAATTTTGGTATCAAGGAAGCCCAAATTTTCTAGGTGCGTTTAAAATTTCATGGTGATAAGAGAACATCAGGGGAGTTCAGGACAAAAGGGAAAAAAACTTGAAGCTCCAAAATCTGAATTCCTAGCCTTTTTCAAAGCTCCGATATTTCATACCACCAACGAAGTCATATCACCACGAAATGGTAGAGTTGGAAACTGACAAAAAGAAGTTTGAGCTGATGGTCAATATATAGCAAAAAAAAGTAGAGGAATTAATTCAGAGAATTGAGCAAAGGGAAGTCAGAGATCCACTGAATTAGTAGATTCAGTGGATGAGGATATGGAAATGGACAATAGCCAAAATAAAGGTAAAGACAGTGATTCTTATGTGGAACATGTGGACTACAATGGACAATGGTAATCAGGCTCTTTTGGAACTAAAATGCTCAAAGTTGGAAGCAGTCAGGGTGGCGAAGTTTCATGAAAGGAAGTTGGAGGGCCTCCTAGAAGATGTCCAAGGCTTAAGGATGCGGATGATGTCAGAATTGAAGATTTGGCTAAAAAGAGAGCTGTTGATAAGAATGATAGTGCCAACCTTTCTAGTAACCCTCCTAATAATGATAAATCTTCTCTTTTACATATGTGTGATATGGTGGGTATTTGACCTTGGTTGTTCAACTGAAATGGTTGATTATAATCTGGAAATTATTGAGAAAATGGAGCTAGTCGGGAAAGATTTTTATATCCAAAATATAGTTAATGAGAAACATATTCAAGAACCCAACTCTCGTGCTCCCATTGACTCTGGAGATGCTGATATTTCTGAGCTATGTTCTGACAATTATCATTCAGATGCCGGAATTGAAGAAGATAACTACAAACATTCTAGAAAATCTAGTGAAAGTAAAAAAGGAGGGTAGCTCACTAGCCATTGGCTGTGTGAAGCACACTCTCCCCATTGGTGAAGTTAAAGAGAAAAAAGAGCTAATAATATTTTTAATATTGAAAATGGTAGGCGTGTTTTGGAATGTAAGGGGGATTGGGCAAGACATTATAAGACGGTTTGCCAGAGAGTTGATTTTGTAAAAAAGAGAGGATTTTATTGGTTTGCAGGAAACTAATAAACCTAATTATACTAATAATGAACTACATAATTTGTGAGGAGGTAGAAAAATTGTTTTGAATTGTTCTCCTCCGAGAGGCAAATCGGGAGGAATTCTAGTGGGGGTGAATGGCGACAACTTTATCGTGACTCAAGTTGAAATTGGTATGTATTTTGATGAGAAAAGTCCACATTACAACTTTGAGGTTGCCACTTGGTTTAAGAATCAACCCCAAGCTACAAAACCATTCGAAACACAACCCAAACTAACAATCGGCTCAGGAATCAATCCTGGACTCACTTTTGACCATCTAAGGCGGTTGTTACCGCCTCTATCTTGTTCCCCACATTTCTCTCGCACCACCGCACCCCCATCGCGGTGCCATAACATGATGCCACACACCACCAGAATGACCGATGGCGCGAAGCTGCACTCCTCCCACCACCGACCGTGAATCACGTGGCCACTCACCAGCCCAAATTGTGCGAATTCACATGTTCCCCACCTCTCCTGACTGAGGGAGACGTGTCGCCGACTGCCAGAAAGCCTAGCATCAACGGTGATCTTGCTGCTGCTGACATCTAGACCATCCCATAAACCTCCTCTCTCTCCCCCTCCCCCAGGTTGGTTCACTGTCTGAGCACACTAGGGAAGGCGATGCCTGTTCTGCAATGGCTCGCGTCCTGCAGGTCACCATCGCTACGCAATTTTTTCTACCCACCCTCGGCTCTGTGTCGTCCGCTTCTCCTTTTACCCCCTTCTCTGATAATCTGCACCCTTAATGAGCAGTTGCCACCCGCCCTGCTTCGTCTCCCAATTGCACATGGGGTTCGCCCCCAACCCTTACGTTGCATCAGCATGGGATCCATCCATCCCATTCCCACATGGCTCGACGGGGATGGATGGGGGAACTCGAGCCTACAGGATCCAGACTGGGATGAGGAGATGAGCTGCACTTGTAGACTAAGTAGTTCGCTGGAGTTGTGGGCTCATGGACAAGGAGAGCTCGGGTTGTGGCTGTGGTGGAAAGGGCTCGGGTTCGGGCATGGTAGGGATGCACCGCCGACGTTCATCAGTCATAGTTGGAGTTGGGAGCGGTGATTCCAGGGTTGATTCATGAGCTAGGTCATTAGTTTGTGGTGTGTTTCAACTAGGTTTGTACTTTGGGGTTGGTTCTTAAACCGAATGACAACTTCAGGGTTAAAGTGTGAACTTTTTTATTTTGATAAGGTTCTTATTTTGACGAGATTGCTAAATTTTATGGGAATCTAATTTCTCTTTATGCAGATGCTTACTTAGATGGTAAAGTTGCTTCCCTAGCAGGCTTATCAAGAATATACCAAGACAATCCCCTGCCATGTGTGGCGGGTCTTGATTCTAATATCATTAGAAAATGCTCTGAGAAAAACCAATGAAACCGATCATTGGAGTTTTATTTTTAGTTTATAATTGAACATCCTCGCTTGAAAGTATCTCTAAATGGTAGAAAATTCACTTGGCTAATAACCTCATTGATCCTACTTAGTTAGATGTAGTGTTGACTTGCCCTGAATTGGAAGGTTATTACCCATTGTCTTTCCTACAGGCTCCAGAGAGGGAGGTGGATGATTACACTCCCCAGATTTTATACACTGGATCTCATCGTATCTCTCATCCCATTTTTAGATTTGAGAACTCTTGGATTTTAAGGGATGTCTTTAAAGATCCTGGCACTAACATCTGGACTAATAATTAGGAAGGATATAATATAGAGAAGTGGTAACAAACGTTAATAGTTTTGAGAAGAAAAGTAAGAGGTTGGAACAAAAATGCAGATGTGTGGTACAAAAAAAATGAAATTCTTGCCAAGTAAGATGTTATTGATAAAAATGCAAAAATTAATGGCTTAACTACTCAAGATAGAACTGAGCAAAAAGATCTTAGAGATCAGTTTGGTATGATCCAGAACCAAGAAAAATTGAAGTGGCTGCAGAGATACAAGGAAGAGGAGATTAAAGAGGGAGATAATAACACTAGATCGATAGCATCATGCCAAAGTTAATGGCAGGAGAAGAAAAATAGAATTGTTTCTTTGGAACAAGAGGAAGGGGTGATTGAGGGTTAAAGTGATGTACTCAATTGCATTGCTAATTTTTACAAGAAGCTTTTTGGACGTGCCGGCGAGTCAAAATTTTCTTTAAATATTCAGGAAGCTAAGAAAATTTCCAATGGAGATGCTGATAAATAACTAGAACGTTTCACCGTGGAAGAATTGCAGACTGTGGTCTCCCAAATGGAAAAGAATAGGAGCCCAATACCTGATGGTTTACCTCTAGATTTCTATCAACATTTTGGGGATGTTATTAAATGGGATTTAAAGGGTCTGTTATATGATTTCCACAGAGGGGTTCTGGATATTTCAACTATGGTATAGTCACTTTTTTCCTAAGACCAAACATGTTAAGCAAACCCAGAAATTTTGACTAATATGTCTGCTTAATATGAGCTTTAAAATTACTACTAAAGTTCAGATGAACAAACTTAGTAAAGTGGTTCATCCCATCCTTTCCCAAACTCAAACTTCTTTCATTAAGGGTAGGGACATCATGGAGGGTGTTGTGGTCTTGCATGAAGACCTGGACTCTATCCATCATCAGAAACAAAGTGCCCTGCGTTTTAAAATAGATTTTCAGAAGGAATATGAAAAAAAACAAATGGAATTTTTGTAAGGGCATATTTATCCCTTAGTAGTTTTGGTGATTGATGACAATGCGTTTGTGGACTAATCATGTGCATTGAGCATTTTCAGATATATCATGTCTAGGCACAAGACGATTTGGTGCCCCTCGAAGACTATTGAAGACAGTGTTTCTCTACGTTTCTTTTTGGTGGATTTGAGTCGTAGGAAAGCCGTACTATTAAGAGGGGGTCCGCGTTGGAAAGGTTTAGGTGGAATCAACACGTACACGTCTATTCCTTTTGCACCACCTTTCCTTTGGCTCTTTGGAGCATCCTCCGTTTATCTGTATCTCTACAAAATGAAGGACTTCTAGTGTTGCTGAACTGGGCATGCGGTAGTACTGCTCCTCAGAGCGGTAGTCCCGCAGGCCCCTGCGGTAGTACCGGCCTTGGGCGCGGTAGTACCGTAGGTGCTCACGGTAGTACCGCTTCTTGGACGCGGTAGTACCGTGGCCTCAGACCAGGCTCAGCAGCATGAGCAGAAGTAGGGGCGGATGTAATTTTTTACATCCGCGCCCTACGCGATAGTACCGCTCCTGGCTTGCGGTAGTACCGTGTTGGATTTTTGCATAGATCGAAACTCAGCGGAAGTTTCCATGAATGTATTTTATATGTCCGTGCCTTCCCAATCTAGACCATCCCTGCCTTGCGGTAGTACCGCAAGGGGGAGCGGTAGTACCACGCCAGCGGTTCTACCGCCCTTTGCTTCAACGCATCAGGGCTGGTTGAGCTATTGTTGCGCCAGTGGTAGTACCGCAGTGCCTTGCGGTAGTACTGCGGACCCTGGTGGTAGTACCACGTCTCTGGTGCGGTAGTATCGTGCGTCGCAGGCTGAGTTGGTGGATAACGGTTGGATTTGTTCTTCAGCTATAAAAGGGGAGTCTTCTTCTCCGAGTTGACCACCTCTTTCACCCCCAAGCTCCATTGTTGCTCTAAGGTCCATTTTCGCCCGATCTCTCTCCCTAGACAATCAAACTTGTTGATTTCTTAGGGATTGGTTGAGAAGGACCCGATCTTCACATCCACCAAGAGAAATTTGATTCCCCCACTAATCCCTCACGAATCATGTTACTCTTGGGTGTTTGAGCACCCTAGACGGTTGAGGTCATCGCGGAGCCATACTCCATTGTGGTGAAGCTTCGTGGTGTTGTTGGGAGCCTCCAATTAAATTGTGGAGATTGCCCCAACCTTGTTTGTAAATCTTCGGTCGCCGCCTTCAAGGGCACCAATAGTGGAATCACGGCATCTCGCATTGTGTGAGGGCGTGAGGAGAATACGGCGGCCCTAGTGGCTTCTTGGGGAGCATTGTGCCTCCACACCGCTCCAACGAAGACGTACTTCCTCTCAAAGGGAAGGAACTTCGGTAACACATCCTCGTCTTCACCGGCTCCACTCTTGGTTATCTCATCCCTTTACTCATGCAAGCTTATCTTGTGTTACATCCCTTGCTTGCTTGTGTACTTATTGTTGTTGCATCATATAGGTTGCTCACCTAGTTGCATATCTAGACAACCTACTTTAAAGTTTAAATTGGTAAATAAATGCTAAAAATTGTTAGTTGCATATTCACCTTCCCCTCTAGTCAACTATATCGATCCTTTCAATTGGTATCAGAGCCTCGTCTCTTTATTAAGGACTTTGCCGTCCGAAGAGTATGATTGACACCGTAGACGGTGAGGAGGAGCACCCCGGTGTGATTCCATCCTCGTCTACGACCGATGGGGGAACCCCGGTCTCACATGAGGAGTTCAATGTGGCTTTGGACACATTGAAAACCTCCATGACGGCCGAGGTCAAAGGCATGCACAAGAACTTTCTTGATGGTCTCAAATTATCCACCACACCGTTGGAAGTGGTTGATCCCACTAACAAGGTGACGGATGCTAACTCCGACAAGGGGGAAGCTACTAGTGATAAAGTTCCTTCTTCTAGTCGTAGAATTGGTAGTGGCATCTTTGCCATGTGGAACCTCCACTTACCTATGGAGGACCGATTCCCTCCACTCATTTAAATCATGTCGGTTCTCCTCCTAAGATTGTGAAAAATGAGGATTTTGACGCTTGGGTCTATCGCTTTAAACGTCATTTAAATCATGTTAATACTAGCCTTTGGAGAATCATTGAGCAACGTTTCTATCCGCATGACTCAAGCAACTTCACCCCTAGAGAAGTCGGGATCATCAATTCAACGAGAATGCTCTCTTCATCATCCAAGATGAAATCCCTCCCGAAGATATTGCGCATCTCCGACCATTCACCGTGGCAAAGGAAGCATGGCACCATGTTGCTTCCCTTTACAAGGGAAGCGCAAGCATTCAAAGCTCCAACTATTAAGTGGTGCAAGATGAAACCGATGAATTTGCTATGAATGAAGGTGAAGAACCTCGTGAGATCTACCGGAGACTAACCACACTCGCGGTCTCACTCCGAGATCATGGGAGCAAGGATACCAATGACAATTGGATCGAGCGGAAGTTTCTCAAAGCCATGATGCCTTACCATAAGGCCATGTCCTCCGTCATCTGTCAAAGGCTGGACTTCCACACCTTGTCCTCAAGTGAAGTGTTGGATGAGTTTGTGGCAATTAGTATCTTGGACAAGACCACCGACAATGCGGAGCAAAGAACCCCAACCTTGCATTGAGAGCCAAGGCTAGTGTAGAAGAAGAGGAGGAAGAGGAAGAAGAGGAGAGCAACCCCGAGGATACAAAATATGATTATCATGAGCACATGGCTCTCTCTTCAAGACAATTTTGGAGCAAGAAGAACTCAAGGCCCAACTTGAACAAGAGCAACTCAAGTGACGCCAAGAGCAGGCAACGTGTGAGGACTTGCTATAATTGTGGCAATGTGAGCCACTTTGTTGCGGAGTGCCCCAATGAGAAGAGGGAATACAATGCTGGCAAGCTCATCCGGAAGGACGAGGCCAAGTCTTTCACCAACAAGAACAACTTCACCAAGAAGACTCCTCCCAAGGGATTGGTGGCACAAGAAGAGTACAATGAGGATGAAGACGGTGAGCCGGTTGCCATGGCCTCCGTGCCCATCGCGACAAATCCACGGGTGTCCCTCTTCGACTCACCCAATGAGAACATCACCGCCAAGTGCCTCATGGCTAAAGCCACCAACAAGGTAACCCCCAACATCAAAACTACCATCATTACTCATCCTTCTTTGACGGATTGCATTGATGAAAGTGCGGGGTCTAATGTCGAGGAGAATGAATTTGAGTCCTTTATGAGTAAGCTCAAGGGTAAATGCAAGAAGCACTTCATTGCTCTCTTGGAACTACTTGGTGAAGCCAATGACATGATCGAGGCTCACGAAGACACCATCTCTAAGATGGAGGGGCATAGTTGTGACTATGCCGATGAGATATTGGATCTCTCTGATGCTCTTGAGGAAGAGCGAGGTAGTCGTTTGGCTCTTGATGAGTCACACAACGATCACCATGCTAAATTGAAGAAAGATCTTGATCATGCTCTTGTTGTATCTCGTGTGCTAAATTCCGAGAAAGCCAAACTTGGGGTTGATCTTGCTAGACTCAAGGAGGAGTTTGATATACTTGACAAGGCTCACAAGGCCTTGAAGGGTACTCATGCTAGTATTAAAGAGTCTCATGATCAACTCCAAGTGAAGCTAACCAAGGAGAAAGCCACTTTTCCTCATATGCTCTTAATTGATAATGCAAATGCTACTAACCCTTGTTGTGAGCATGTGCATCTTATTGAGGAGAATGCAAAGTTGAAGGAGAAACTTGAGAAATGCCTTGTATCGTGCATACAAGGTGAGAAGAACCTCAACGACCTTTTGAGCAATCAAAAGGAAGTTGTGGCCAAGGAAGGGATTGGGTTCGCACACAAGTCCAAGAACAAGAAGAAGAATGACAAGGCCAAATGACCTCCTCCTCTCATGCAAACTTTTGTCAAAGAGGGAGAGGGTGCCTCTAAGGAGAAGAAGAACAATGTGAAGGATGGTGGTGTCAAGAGCAATGCCACCCCTTCCAACAAAGCCGGCGACTTTAACCCTTCCTATGTGCTATGCTGTGCTAGTGATGGGCATGTTTATGCTAAATTTGTTGGTTCTACTTATGAGTACATTGAATGGTCTATTTGGGTTCCCAAGACCCTTATCACTAACATCAAAGGACCCATTACAAAATGGGTACCTAAAACCAAGCATTGATCTCTTGTAGGTGTTTGCTTCCGGTGGGGGATCATGGTTGCTCGATAGTGGAGCTACTAATCATATGACCGGAAGCAAGGACTTGGTGGTGGACGTGTACAAGAGTCCATCTATGCCCACCAATGTCGAGTGGGGTGATGCCTCATCCTCTAAGGTATTGGGACTTGGCAAGGTTGTCATTTCTCATGATCTCATGATCGAGAAGGTCATGCTTGTTAAGTCCCTTGCATACAATTTACTTTCCGTTCGTCAACTTGCAATCATGGGCTTTGCCACTTTCTTTGATATTGATACTGTGGCCCTCTTGTGGGGCAAGACTCTTAAAGTAGCCTTTGTTGGGCATGTCGAGAACGGTCGCTGTGTGATTAACTTTTCGGAGCGACCCACTAAGACCGTGACATGCCTAATGGCTAAAGTTGACATGGGATGGCTTTGGCATCACCGTTTAGCCCATGTCAATATGAGATCTTTGCAAAGTCTTCTCAATGGGGACCATGCCCGTGGACTAACAAATGTTAGTTTTGCCAAAGATCGTGCTTGCAGTGCTTGCATTGAAGGAAAGCTACATGAGAAGGCTCACCCTCCCACGACTATCATTTACTCAAAGAGGCCTTTGGAGCTCCTTCAATTGGATCTCTTTGGGCCTCCATCCTTTGATAGCCTTGGGGGTAGAAAGTATTGCTTGGTGATTGTGGATGAGTATTCAAGATACACTTGGGTGTACTTCTTCAAGAGGAAGAGTGAGACCCAACAAACGGTCATTGACCTTGCAAATGAAGCTCAAAGTCAACACAATGCAAAGATCTTGACAATAAGAAGTGACAACGACACCGAGTTCAAGAACTACACCTTGGATGAGTTTCTTAGTGATGAGGGGATCAAGCATCAATATTCCGCACCTTACACCCCTCAACAAAATGGTGTAGCGGAGAGGAAGAACCGGACGTTGATGGATGCGGCAAGGACCATGATGGCGGAGTTCAAGTCTCCATACAACTTTTGGGCTGAAGCCATCAACACTACGTGTCATGCATCCAATCGGCTCTTTCTCCGCAAAGGCTTGAACAAGACTCCATATGAGATACTCACCGGTAACAAGCCCAACCTCAAGTACTTCCAGGTGTTCGGGTGTAAGTGTTTCATTCTCAAGAAAGGTGTTCGCTTGTCTAAATTTGAGGCTAGAGCTTATGAGGGCATATTTGTTGGTTATGCTACAAACTCTCATGCTTACCGTGTCCTCAATAAGTCCACGGGACTTATTGAGGAGACGTGTAACATGGAGTTGGATGAGAATAACGGCTCCCAAAGGGAGCAAAGTGGCACTTGTGATGTAGGTGATGAAATTCCTCCCCAAGCCATAAGAAGAATGGGTGTTGGTTTTATCCTACCCATTGAGGAACCCCTTGTGGCCGAAGGAGAAGGACAATGTTCCACCCAAGTGGAACCATCAGCAACCCAAGGCCCACACGCTTCCGAAGAACAGAGTGAAGGCCCTCAACCTCATGAACAAGACCAAGGGCAAGATCAACCTCAAGATGGTGTTGAACCACCAAGTGATGCCTAAGGTCAAGTTCTTGAAGGAAATATGCCCTAGAGGCAATAATAATGTTATTATTTTATTTCCTTATATCATGATAAATGTTTATTATTCATGCTAGAATTGTATTATCCGGAAACATAATACTTGTGTGAATACATAGACAAACCAAACGTCACTAGTATGCCTCTACTTGACTAGCTTGTTAATCGAAGATGGTTTTGTTTCCTAACCATAGACATGTGTTGTCATTTGATTAATGGGATCACATCATTAGGAGAATGATGTGATTGACATGACACATTCCATTAGCTTAGCATCCGATCGTTTAGTATGTTGGTATTGCTTTCTTCATGACTTATACATGTTCCTATGACTATGAGATTATGCAACTCCCGTTTGCCGGAGGAACACTTTGTGTGCTACCAAACGTCACAACGTAACTGGGTGATTATAAAGGAGCTCTACAGGTGTCTCCAAAGGTACATGTTGGGTTGGCGTATTTCGAGATTAGGATTTGTCACTCCGATTGTCGGAGAGGTATCTCTGGGCCCTCTCGGTAATGCACATCACATAAGCCTTGCAAGCATTACAACTAATGAGTTAGTTGCAAGATGATGTATTACGAAACGAGTAAAGAGACTTGCCGGTAACGAGATTGAACTAGGTATTGAGATACCGATGATCGAATCTCGGGCAAGTAACATACCGATGACAAAGGGAACAATGTATGTTGTTATGCGGTCTGACCGATAAAGATCTTCGTAGAATATGTGGGAGCCAATATGAGCATCCAGGTTCCGCTATTGGTTATTGACCGGAGATGTGTCTCGGTCATGTCTACATTGTTCTTGAACCCGTAGGGTCCGCACGCTTAAGGTTTTGATGACAGTTATATTATGAGTTTATGCATTTTGATGTACCGAAGTTTGTTCGGAGTCCCGGATGTGATAACGGACATGACGAGGAGTCTCGAAATGGTCGAGACATAAAGATTGATATATCGGAAGCCTATATTTGAATATCGGAAGTGTTCCGGGTGAAATCGGGATTTTACCGGAGTACCGGGAGGTTACCGGAACCCCCCGGGAGGTATATGGGCCTTAGTGGGCTTTAGTGGAAGAGAGGAGAGGTGGCCAGGGCTGGGCCGCGCGCCCCTCCCCCTAGTCTGAATAGGACAAGGAGAGGGGGGCGGCGCCCCCCCTTCCTTCTCTCTCTCCTCTTTCCCCCTCCCGAATCCTTGTTCTCGAACCCGTAGGGTCCGCACGCTTAAGGTTTCGATGACAGTTATATTATGAGTTTATGCATTTTTGATGTAACCGAAGGTTTGTTCGGAGTCCCGGATATGGATCACGGACATGACGAGGAGTCTCTAAATGGTCGAGACATAAAGATTGATATATTGGAGCCTATATTTGGATATCAGAAGTGTTCCGGGTGAAATCGGGATTTTACCGGAGTACCGGGAGGTTACCGGAACCCCCCGGGAGGTATATGGGCCTTAGTGGGCTTTAGTGGAAGAGAGGAGAGGTGGCCAGGGCTGGGCCGCGCGCCCCTCCCCCCCTAGTCCGAATAGGACAAGGAGAGGGGGGCGGCGCCCCCCTTCCTTCTCTCTCTCCTCTTCCCCCTTCCCGAATCTATTCCAACTAGGAAAGGGGGGCATCCTACTCCCGGTGGGAGTAGGACTCCTCCTGGCGCGCCCTCCTCCTGGCCGGCCGCACCTCCCCCTTGTTCCTTTATATACGGAGGTAGGGGGCACCCCTAGACACACAAGTTGATCCACGTGATCATATTCTTAGCCGTGTGCGGTGCCCCCTTCCACCATAATCCTCGATAATGTTGTAGCGGTGCTTAGGCGAAGCTCTGCGACGGTAGAACATCAAGATCGTCACCATGCCGTTGTGCTGACGGAACTCTTCCTCGACACTTTGCTGGATCGGAGTCCGGGGATCATCATCGAGCTGAACGTGTGCTAGAACTCGGAGGTGCCGTAGTTTCGGTGCTTGATCGGTCGGGCCGTGAAGACGTACGACTACATCAACCGCGTTGTGCTAACGCTTCCGCTGTCGGTCTACAAGGGTACGTAGATCACACTCTCCCCTCTCGTTGCTATGCATCACCATGATCTTGCATGTGCGTAGGAAATTTTTGAAATTACTACGTTCCCCAACAGTAGAGCCTAGGTTTTATGTGTTGATGTTATATGCACGAGTAGAACACAAGTGAGTTGTGGGAGATATAAGTCATACTGCTTACTAGCATGTCATACTTTGGTTCAGCGGTATTGTTGGACGAAGCGGCCCGGACCGACATTACGCGTACGCTTACGCGAGACCGGTTCTCCCGATGTGCTTTGCACAAAGGTGGCTAGCGGGTGACAGTTTCTCCAACTTTAGTTAAACCGAGTGTGGCTACGCCCGGTCCTTGCGAAGGTTAAAACAGCACCAACTTGACAAACTATCGTTGTGGTTTTGATGCGTAGGTAAGATTGGTTCTTGCTTAAGCCCGTAGCAGCCACGTAAAACTTGCAACAACAAAGTAGAGGACGTCTAACTTGTTTTTGCAGGGCATGTTGTGATGTGATATGGTCAAGACATGATGCTAAATTTTATTGTATGAGATGATCATGTTTTGTAACTGAGTTATCGGCAACTGGCAGGAGCCATATGGTTGTCGCTTTATTGTATGCAATGCAATCGCGCTGTAATGCTTTACTTTATCACTAAGCGGTAGCAATAGTCGTGGAAGCATAAGATTGGCGAGACGACAACGATGCTACGATGGAGATCAAGGTGTCGCGCCGGTGACGATGGTGATCACGATGGTGCTTCGAAGATGGAGATCACAAGCACAAGATGATGATGGCCATATCATATCACTTATATTGATTGCATGTGATGTTTATCTTTTATGCATCTTATCTTGCTTTGATTGACGGTAGCATTATAAGATGATCTCTCACTAATTATCAAGAAGTGTTCTTCCTAAGTATGCACCGTTGCGAAAGTTCTTCGTGCTGAGACACCACGTAATGATCGGGTGTGATAGGCTCTACGTTCAAATACAATGGGTGCAAAATAGTTGCACACGCGGAATACTCAGGTTATACTTGACGAGCCAAGCATATACAGATATGGCCTCGGAACACGGAGACTGAAAGGTCGAGCGTGAATCATATAGTAGATATGATCAACATAGTGATGTTCACCAATGAAACTACTCCATCTCACGTGATGATCGGGCATGGTTTAGTTGATTTGGATCACGTAATCACTTAGAGGATTAGAGGGATGTCTATCTAAGTGGGAGTTCTTTAAGTAATATGATTAATTGAACCTAAATTTATCATGAAACTTAGTACCTGATAGTATCTTGCTTGTTTATGTTTGATTGTAGATAGATGGCCCGTGCTGTTGTTCCGTTGAATTTTAATGCGTTCCTTGAGAAAGCAAAGTTGAAAGATGATGGTAGCAATTACACGGACTGGGTCCGTAACTTGAGGATTATCCTCATTGCTGCACAGAAGAATTACGTCCTGGAAGCACCGCTGGGTGCCAGGCCTGCTGCTGGAGCAACACCAGATGTTATGAACGTCTGGCAGAGCAAAGCTGATGACTACTTGATAGTTCAGTGTGCGATGCTTTACGGCTTAGAATCGGGACTTCAACGACGTTTTGAACGTCATGGAGCATATAAGATGTTCCAGGAGTTGAAGTTAATATTTCAAGCAAATGCCCGGATTGAGAGATATGAAGTCTCCAATAAGTTCTATAGTTGCAAGATGGAGGAGAACAGTTCTGTCAGTGAGCATATACTCAAAATGTCTGGGTATAATAATCACTTGATTCAATTGGGAGTTAATCTTCCATATGATTGCGTCATCGATAGAATTCTCCAATCACTGCCACCAAGCTACAAGAGCTTCGTGATGAACTATAATATGCAAGGGATGAATAAGACTATTCCCGAGCTCTTCGCAATGCTGAAAGCTGCGGAGGTAGAAATCAAGAAGGAGCATCAAGTGTTGATGGTCAACAAGACCACTAGTTTCAAGAAAAAGGGCAAAGGGAAGAAGAAGGGGAACTTCAAAAAGAACAGCAAGCAAGTTGCTACTCAAGAGAAGAAACCCAAACCTGGACCTAAGCCTGAAACTGAGTGCTTCTACTGCAAGCAGACTGGTCACTGGAAGCGGAACTGCCCCAAGTATTTGGCAGATAAGAAGGATGGCAAGGTGAACAATGGTATATGTGATATACATGTTATTGATGTGTACCTTACTAATGCTCGCAGTAGCCCCTGGGTATTTGATACTGGTTCTGTTGCTAATATTTGCAACTCGAAACAGGGACTACGGATTAAGCGAAGATTGGCTAAGGACGAGGTGACGATGCGCGTGGGAAATGGTTCCAAAGTCGATGTGATCGCGGTCGGCACGCTACCTCTACATCTACCTTCGGGATTAGTATTAGACCTAAATAATTGTTATTTGGTGCCAGCGTTAAGCATGAACATTATATCTGGATCTTGTTTGATGCGAGACGGTTATTCATTTAAATCGGAGAATAATGGTTGTTCTAATTACATGAGTAATATCTTTTATGGTCATGCACCCTTAAAGAGTGGTCTATTCTTATTAAATCTCGATAGTAGTGACACACATATTCATAGTGTTGAAGCCAAAAGATGCAGAGTTGATAATGATAGTGCAACTTATTTGTGGCACTGCCGTTTGGGTCATATCGGTATAAAGCGCATGAAGAAACTCCATACTGATGGGCTTTTGGAACCACTTTATTATGAATCACTTGGTACTTGCGAACCGTGCCTTATGGGTAAGATGACAAAAACACCGTTCTCCGGTACTATGGAGAGAGCAACAGATTTATTGGAAATCATACATACAGATGTATGTGGTCCGATGAATGTTGAGGCTCGTGGCGGATATCGTTATTTTCTCACCTTCACAGATGACTTAAGCAGATATGGGTATATCTACTTAATGAAACATAAGTCTGAAACATTTGAAAAGTTCAAAGAATTTCAGAGTGAAGTTGAAAATCATCGTAACAAGAAAATAAAATTCCTACGATCTGATCGTGGAGGAGAATATTTGAGTTACGAGTTTGGTGTACATTTAAAACAATGTGGAATAGTTTCGCAACTCACGCCACCCGGAACACCACAACGCAATGGTGTGTCCGAACGTCGTAATTGTACTTTACTAGATATGGTGCGATCTATGATGTCTCTTACTGATTTACCGTTGTCGTTTTGGGGATATGCTCTAGAGACGGCCGCATTCACGTTAAATAGGGCACCATCAAAATCCGTTGAGATGACACCATATGAACTGTGGTTTGGCAAGAAACCAAAGTTGTTGTTTCTGAAAGTTTGGGGCTGCGATGCTTATGTGAAAAAACTTCAACCTGATAAGCTCGAACCCAAATCGAAGAAATGTGTCTTCATAGGATATCCAAAGGAAACTATTGCATACACCTTCTATCACAGATCCGAAGGCAAGACTTTTGTTGCTAAATTCGGAAACTTCCTAGAGAAGGAGTTTCTCTCGAAAGAAGTGAGTGGGAGGAAAGTAGAACTTGACGAGGTAACTGTACCTGCTCCCTTATTGGAAAGTAGTACATCACAGAAACCAGTTTCTGTGACACCTACACCAATTAGTGAGGAAGCTAATGATAATGATCATGAAACTTCAGAACAAGATACAATTGAACCTCATAGATCAACCAGAGTAAGATCCGCGCCAGAGTGGTACGGTAATCCTGTTCTGGAATTCATGCTACTAGATCATGATGAACCTACGAACTATGAAGAAGCGATGGTGAGCCCAGATTCCGCAAAATGGCTTGAAGCCATGAAATCTGAGATGGGATCCATGTATGAGAACAAAGTATGGACTTTGGTTGACTTGCCCAATGATCGGCAAGCAATTGAGAATAAATGGATCTTCAAGAAGAAGACTGACGCTAACGGTAATATTACTGTCTACAAAGCTCGACTTGTTGCAAAAGGTTTTCGGCAAGTTCAAGGGATAGACTACGATGAGACCTTCTCACCCGTAGCGATGCTTAAGTCTGTCCGAATCATGTTAGCAATTGCCGCATTTTATGATTATGAAATTTGGCAAATGGATGTCAAAACAGCATTCCTGAATGGATTTCTGCAAGAAGAGTTGTATATGATGCAGCCGGAAGGTTTTGTCGATCCAAAGGGAGCTAACAAAGTGTGCAAGCTCCAGCGATCCATTTATGGACTGGTGCAAGCCTCTCGGAGTTGGAATAAACGCTTTGATAATGTGATCAAAGCATTTGGTTTTGTACAGACTTGTGGAGAAGCCTGTATTTACAAGAAAGTGAGTGGGAGCTCTGTAGCATTTCTGATATTATATGTAGATGACATATTGCTAATCGAAAATGATATAGAATTTCTGGATAGCATAAAAGGATACTTGAATAAGAGTTTTTCAATGAAAGACCTCGGTGAAGCTGCTTACATATTGGGCATTAAGATCTATAGAGATAGATCAAGACGCTTAATTGGACTTTCACAAAGCACATACCTTGACAAAGTTTTGAAGAAGTTCAAAATGGATCAAGCAAAGAAAGGATTCTTGCCTGTGTTACAAGGTGTGAAATTGAGTAAGACTCAATCCCCGACCAATGCAGAAGATAGAGAGAAAATGAAAGATGTTCCCTATGCTTCAGCCATAGGCTCTATCATGTATGCAATGCTGTGTACCAGACCTGATGTGTGTCTTGCTATAAGTCTAGCAGGGAGGTACCAAAGTAATCCAGGAGTAGATCACTGGACAACGGTCAAGAACATCCTGAAATACCTGAAAAGGACTAAGGATATGTTTCTCATATATGGAGGTGACAAAGAGCTCATCGTAAATGGTTACGTTGATGCAAGCTTTGACACTGATCCGGACGATTCTAAATCGCAAACCGGATACGTGTTTACATTAAACGGTGGAGCTGTCAGTTGGTGCAGTTCTAAACAAAGCGTTGTGGTGGGATCTACATGTGAAGCGGAGTACATAGCTGCTTCGGAAGCAACAAAGGAAGAAGTGTGGATGAAGGAGTTCATATCCGATCTAGGTGTCATACCTAGTGCATCGGGTCCAATGAAAATCTTTTGTGACAATACTGGTGCAATTGCCTTGGCAAAGGAATCCAGATTTCACAAGAGAACCAAGCACATCAAGAGACGCTTCAATTCCATCCGGGATCTAGTCCAGGTGGGAGACATAGAGATTTGCAAGATACATACGGATCTGAATATAGCAGACCCGTTGACTAAGCCTCTTCCACGAGCAAAACATGATCAGCACCAAAGCTCCATGGGTGTTAGAATCATTACTGTGTAATCTAGATTATTGACTCTAGTGCAAGTGGGAGAATGAAGGAAATATGCCCTAGAGGCAATAATAATGTTATTATTTTATTTCCTTATATCATGATAAATGTTTATTATTCATGCTAGAATTGTATTATCCGGAAACATAATACTTGTGTGAATACATAGACAAACCAAACGTCACTAGTATGCCTCTACTTGACTAGCTCGTTAATCGAAGATGGTTATGTTTCCTAACCATAGACATGTGTTGTCATTTGATTAATGGGATCACATCATTAGGAGAATGATGTGATTGACATGACCCATTCCATTAGCTTAGCACCCGATCGTTTAGTATGTTGCTATTGCTTTCTTCATGACTTATACATGTTCCTATGACTATGAGATTATGCAACTCCCGTTTGCCGGAGGAACACTTTGTGTGCTACCAAACGTCACAACGGTAACTGAGTGATTATAAAGGAGCTCTACAGGTGTCTCCAAAGGTACATGTTGGGTTGGTGTATTTCGAGATTAGGATTTGTCACTCGATTGTCGGAGAGGTATCTCTGGGCCCTCTCGGTAATGCACATCACTTAAGCCTTTCAAGCATTGCACTAATGAGTTAGTTGCGGGATGATGTATTACGAACGAGTAAAGAGACTTGCCGGTAACGAGATTGAACTAGGTATTGAGATACCGACGATCGAATCTCGGGAAGTAACATACCGATGACAAAGGGAATAACGTATGTTGTTATGCGGTCTGACCGATAAAGATCTTCGTAGAATATGTGGAGCCAATATGAGCATCCAGGTTCCTATTGGTTATTGACTGGAGACATGTCTCGGTCATGTCTACATAGTTCTCGAACCCGTAGGGTCCGCACGCTTAACGTTGATGACAGTTTATATTATGAGTTTATGTGTTTTGATGTACCGAAGGTTGTTCGGAGTCCCGGATGTGATCACGGACATGACGAGGGGTCTCTAAATGGTCGAGACATGAAGATTGATATATTGGAAGCCTATGTTTGGATATCGGAAGTGTTCCGGGTAAAATCGGATTTTACCGGAGTACCGGGAGGTTACCGGAACCCCCCGGGAATCAAATGGGCCTTAGTGGGCCTGGGGAAGATAGGAGAGGAGGCAGAGGGCTGGCCGCGCACCCCTCCCCCCTAGTCCGAATAGAGAGAAGGAGAGGGGGCGGCGCCCCCCCTTCCTTCCTTCTCCCTTTCCCCCCAAGTCCTACACTAGGAAAAGGGGGAGTCCTACTCCCGGTAGGAGTAGGACTCCCCAATAGGGCCGGCCGGCCTCCTCCCCTTGCTCCTTTATATACGGGGGCAGGGGGCACCCCTAGACACACAAGTTGATCCTCGTGATCGTTTTCTTAGCCGTGTGCGGTGCCCCCTTCCACCATAACCTCGATAATACTGTAGCGGTGCTTAGGCGAAGCCCTGCGACAGGTAGAACATCAAGATCGTCCACCACGCCGTCGTGCTAACGAACTCTCCCTCAACACTGCTGGATCGGAGTTCCGGGACGTCATCAGCTGAACGTGTGCTAACTCGGAGGTGCCGTAGTTGGTGCTTGATCGGTCGGACGTGAAGACGTACGACTACATCAACCGCGTTGTGCTAACGCTTCCTGCTTTCGGTCTACAGGGTACGTGGACACACTCTCTCTCGTTGCTATGCATCACCATGATCTTTGCGTGTGCGTAGGAATTTTTTTAAATTACTACGTCCCAACAGTTCTCTCCTCCGAGCAAGTTCAAGGTCAAGAGCAAGCTCAAGATCAAGAACAATCTCAAGACGACGCTCAAGATGATCAAGTAACCGCTCCTCAACTCACTCCTGAGGAGGAATTGGAGCATCGTGCCGCCAAGATCGCATCCAAGCTCTCCACCAAGGGTCATCTCATGAAAAATGTGCTTGGAAGCATTTGAAAGGGGGTAAGCTAAAAATTGGTAAAGAAAAGCTAAAAATTGTTAGTTGCCTATTCACCCCCCTCTAGTCAACTATATCGATCCTTTCACTTTTATTTATCAAATGCTGAAATTAAAAATAAACCTCACAGTTGGTGTTTACTAGATCATGCACATTATGGGGGCATGTTGGTGGGGGGGGGGGGTCAAAGTTAATGACCGAGTTGGGACATATTTCAAGAGACACGACGGACTTAGACAAAGGCCTTAGTTGATCTTGTATACATAGAAAAAACAAGAAGTGTTTTATGGAATATTAGGGGGTCTGGTGGGGATATTAAAAAAGTTCCTTAACTTTTAATGGATATGAAGGTGGATTTTTTGGTCTTGCAAGAAACTATGAGACGGTCTTTCTCTAGGAATGACTTGCAAAACATCTGCACTAGGAGAGATTTCCATTGGCACCATACCCCTGCTAGGGGAAAATCTTATGAGGATGGGGATTACGACACTTTTGATGTGATTTCGCAAGAGGATGGGGATTACTAAATTAAAATGGCTGTGTGGGATGTTAGAAACAAATTCATATGAGATTTGGTGCTGGTATGGGATCCTCGGCTTGAAGGAAAAGCTTACTTTCTAGCTGAACTTTCTAGGGTGTTGCAGGATACTATGAATCCCATCATAATTTTTTGGGGGGCGTGGACTTTAATATTATAAGGAAAGCTCTAGAAAAAAGCCAGGTACTCCTGGTCACTGGAGTTGCCTGAACAGGAAGGGTTGAGGGAGTTAGATTTACATGGGAGACAGTTCACCTAGGGGAAAAATTTGCCAAATCCCACTTATGAAAAATTGGATAGGATTCTTTGTTGTGTTGATTGGGTGGGAAATCATCCTCTTTCTACATTGAAGGCTAGACAGAAATCTGATCATACTCCTCTTGTTTTGAATACTAGTGATGTTTAGAAATCTGACCTATTTTCAGAGGTGAAAATTCATGGATTTTAAGGCAAGGCGCAGATAAAATTTCCACTAGTGTGTGGAATGACCCCAATATTAAGGGTTCTAATATTGAAAAATGGCAAATGGCAGAAGAGATTTAGGGTACTTAGATCTAAATTGAAAGGCTGGAGTAGAAATATGGATGCTTGGTACACACATATTAAAAAAAGAGATTTTGGGTAAGTTAGATGCACTAGATAAACATTGTGGGGTTTATGGGCATACTTCTGCAGATAGACATGATCAGTTTGATCTTAGGGCTCAACTTGATTGGCTTCTAAAACAGGAAGAGATCAAATGGAGGTAGAGGACAAAAACTGATGAGCTGTTAGAGGGAGATTGCAATGTTAGATATTTTCATGCCAAAGCAACTCACAAGAGAAGGAAAAACATAATTGCCCGCTTAGAGCAGGAAGATGGCAAGATTAAAGAGGATAAGAATGTTATTGATTATAGTACTAATTATTATAGAGGAGCAATTTTAATATTGTCCCTCTTACCTCCTTTTTTCACATGAGAGGTAAGAGTATAAAATAGATCCGAGCAGTTGATCTCATTAACTACTAGCCTGATTAACTCTTACCTTCTTACCTTACATGTAAAACAAGGGGGTAAGAGGGGGCATGTTAAAATTTTCCATTATAGCAATCTTTTTGGACATCCAGAAAGGTCATCTATATCCCTTTATATTGAAAATCCTAGGACTATACCTAGTGAAAGGGCATTTCCCATCTTAAGCGTTTTGGTCATGATGACAATGCAAATTGCGGACTAACCGTGTGACTAAGCTACCCAGGTATACTTTATATGGCACAAGAAAGTTGGGCACCTCTCCGGATGGAAAAGAGCAAAGACGGATTTTCCAATGCGTTTTCTTTCTTTGGTCATAGGAAATCCATACTATTAAGAGGAGGTCTGCATCGAATGGTATGGGTGGAATCAATCACATACACAAATACATATTGAACCCATGATATTGCCTTCGACATCGAGTAGAGAGCCCCTCATCTAATCCATGAAGGAAAACTTGCCTAGAGCGGTTGTACCGCAGGTGATCGCGGTTGTAAGGCTCCCTTCTGGAGTGGACAACACAGTTACTACCTCGGCGGTTGTACCACGGGCAATGGCTGTTGTACCACTCCTTATGGAAGCGGTACTACGAGCCCCTGCACCGACACAACTACCGCATGGGGGGTGATTCCCATGGGTTTGGCAGCAGTGCTCCATCGGTTGCCTCATGGTAGTTCCAGTTTATCTTGTATTAACTGGTACTACTAGGGTCCAAGGAAGTTGTACCGCCCCAGACATAATGGCAACAGGAGGATGCAATCTGGGCGGTTGGACCATGCCATGTACCTCTCAAACCATGACTGCAAGGGTGATTCCTTTCGAGTGATCAGTGGTACAAGGGTGGTTGTTAAACGGTTGTTTCGATAAATTCAAAATTTACCATTATTACCAAAGGCCTGACGGTTATACCGCTCCGGTGTTGCAAACGTGTAGATTGGCCTTGGCATTTGTACCGCCCATGTGCTTTTCTGCACATAACTATTGGATTTGGGAGAGCACTATATAGGGAAGCGGTTCTTCCATCTCCCACCTACCTATTGCCTCTCTCTCTCCTCCATTAATGTCTGAAGCTCTTTCTTGCCCGATCTCCTTTTCTGGCAAACCCAACTTGTTGATTTGCTAGGGATTGAGGGAAGAGACCTAGATCTACACTTCCACCAAAGGAATTTAATTCGCACATACATTTCTTGTGGATCTTGTTACTCTTGGGTGTTTGGGCATCCTAGATGGAAGAGGTCACCTCGGAGCCACATTCCATTATAGTGAAGCTCTGTGGTGGTGCCAGGATCCTCCAATTAAGTTGTGGAGAGAGCCCGAAGTTTGTTTAAAACGTTCCCGGTTGCCGCCTTCAAGGGCACTAATAGTGGATTCACAACACCTTGCATTGTGTGAGGGCATGAGGAGAACATGGTGTGTCCTTGGGACGCTTGGAGTCCATCGTGCCGCCCCCCAATGGAGACGTACCTTCCCCGAATGAGGGATCTTCGGGGAACACTTCCTCGTCTCCATATACTCCACATGCGGTTATTTCGGTCCTTTACTTTGTGCAAATTTATATGTTGTGTTTAATTTTGCTTGTACTTGCTACTTAGGGCATCTCCAGCCGCGCCCCCAGGAAGGCCTCCCCAGGCGTTTTTTTGCGCCGGCGCTGAAAAATCGGCCCAGTCGCGCCCCCAGGAGCCTGATTTTCGCCGGCTTGGGCCGAAAACAGCGCCGGCGGACCCAGGCCAAACCCGGCGCGCTGGGGGGCATCCGGGGGCGCCGGGGCGAACTGTTTTGGCGCAAAACAGCCATGGGCCCGCCGCGTCAGCGACTCTACCCTCTTCTCGGCCCTTCGTCGTCCTCATCGCCTCGTTTCCCGTGGCGAATCAATGCCAAAGCTGCCGCGCCGGTCAGCCTGCGCCATTGATGCCTCACGGGCGGCGCAGTGAAGACCGGATGACGGGCGTCCCTCGCCCGCCAGGCGTACTCACGGTGGCTCACGCACGGGCGGCGCCTCGGCCTATATAAGACGCACCCCAGAGCACTCGGCGACTCGTACTCTCTCGCCGTCGTCGTTCCTCCCTCGCCTCTTTCTCGCCGTCGTCGTTCCTCCTTCTCCTCTCTCTCGCCGTCTCCAGCACCCATGGCCGAGCGCTTCCTAGGCGACGGCGCGGCGGCGAACGGATTCGGCCGCCGCCATCTTCACGAGAGCGAGGCTCGCCTCCTTTTCGAGGCCGAGTACCCGGTCCCGCCGGACATGCGGGTACCCGGGGCGTGGAGGATCAGCGCCGGCGGCGTGCCGGTGCCCCCGATACCCACCGGCGCGGCGCGGCATGCGGAGATCGCACGCATCCGCTTGTCCCTGCCGCATGCGGCGAGGAAGGGGCCACGGTACGTCCCCGACAGCCCACTCTGGGAGCCCTACTTCCTCCGCCGTCACGCCGAGCAGCTCGAGGCCACCAACCGCGTCGAGCCCTCCGGCAGGCTCAACGCCGTCGGCCGGCGTCGGTGGTGGGGCTTGCCCGGGCGCACGTTGGAGGCCGTCCTCGAGTACATCAAGGGCGGCAACACGCCGCGCCTTGAGTACCCCCCCTTCCTTCTCACGCCGCCGGGGAAGCTCCTGGACCCCGAGGCGCATGGAGACCGGGGGGTCCTCCTCCTCGTC
Source organism: Triticum urartu (assembly GCF_003073215.2). Taxonomy (NCBI): domain Eukaryota; kingdom Viridiplantae; phylum Streptophyta; class Magnoliopsida; order Poales; family Poaceae; genus Triticum; species Triticum urartu. The sequence goes on from NC_053028.1 coordinate 667,700,226, forward strand.
CGGTGGCTCGCCCTGCCTCCGCCCCGTCAAGCCGGAGCCCTAGGGCATGCCGGTCAGCGCGCGCACCCGCAGCTCCGGCGTCCGCATCGGTGCCAACGCCTCCCCACCCACCGGCCGCTTCGTCCTCGTCGAGCCCAAGCCGGAGCCCGGCCTCCCCGCGGAGTACGAGGAGATAGCCCGGCGCGGCTTCTCCGACGAGGACGCCCTGCAGTGGGCGCGGGACGACTACCTCCGCGACGAGATGGTCCGGCAGCGCCGGGCCTTGGAGGAGATCGCCGCCCGCAAGCGTGGGCGCAAGGACAAGCACGGCGTCGTGGTCCTCGACAGCGACGACGACGACGACGCCCCCGGACCGTCCAACCCGGCACGCCAACCGGGGGAGGGATGCAGCAGGGACGGTGGAGGCGTAGGCGGGGGCGGCGGCGACGACGACGACGACGGTGACTACACGCGGTTCTACAGCCTCCTCGGCATGTAGAACCGCGTGGGAGGGCGGCGAGCCAGGCGGCGAGGGAGACGGCGGGGGTAGCCCGCGGTAGTTTTTTCCTTTTTTGTAAAAATATGTTTAAGTTTGAACGAACTCGCCGATGTTTGCGTTAAATTTGAGTCGTTTCTGCGTCGTATTTGACTTTTTTGACTAACCGTGGGCGCCGCGACTGGGGGGCATCATGCCCCCAGTGCGCGGTTTAGCACCGGTGCACCCCCAGGGGGCGATTTTTTGCCCCTCCTGGGGGGCCAACGGCTGGAGATGCCCTTATGTTGCTTGTTATATAGCTTGTCCATCTAGTTGCATATTGATACGTCCATTTTGCATCATGCTTTTATATCAATATTTATTGCATTATGGGCTGCTATTACACATTATGTCACAATACTTATGCCTTTTCTATCTTAATTTACAAGGTTTACATGAAGAGGGAGAATGCCGACAGCTCGAATTCTAGGCTGGAAAAGGAGAAAATATTAGAGACCTATTCTGCACAACTCCAAAAGTCTTGAAACTCCAGGAAAGTCAGTTTTGGATTATATTAAAAATATTGGGCGAAGAAAGCACCAGAGGGGGCCACCCACCGTCCACGAGGGTGGGGCGCGCCCCCCTTGCATCATGGGCCACCTGGCAGGCCCCCGATGCCCATCTTCTGGTATAAGGTGTCTTTTGCCGTGGAAAAATCCGAAGGAAGCTTTCAGGACGAAGCACCACTGTCTCAAGGCGGAACCTTGGCGGAACCAATCTAGGTCTCCGGCGGAGCTGTTCTGCCGGGGAAACATCCCTCCGGGAGGGGGAAATCGTCACCATCGTCATCACCATCGATCCTCTCACCGGGAGGGGGTCAATCTCTATCAACATCTTCACCAGCACCATCCCCTCTTAGACCCTAGTTCATCTCTTGTATCCGATCTTTGTCTCAAAACCTCAGATTGGTACCTGTGGATTGCTAGTAGTGTTGATTACTCCTTGTAGTTGATGCTAGTTGGTTTATTCGGTGGAAGATCATATGTTCAGATTCTTTATGAATATTAATACCCCTCTGATTATGAACATGAATATGATTTGTGAGTAGTCACGTTTGTTCCTGAGGACATGCGGGAAGTCTTTCTATAAGTAGTCATGTGAATTTGGTATTCGTTTGATATTTTGATGAGATGTATGTTTTCTTTCCTCTAGTGGTGTTATGTGAATGTCGACTACATGACACTTCACCATTGTTTGGGCCTAGGGGAAGGCATTGGGAAGTAATAAGTAGATGATGGGTTGCTAGAGTGACAAAAGCTTAAACCCTAGTTTATGCGTTGCTTCGTAAGGGGCTGATTTGGATCCTTATGTTTCATGCTATGGTTAGCTTTACCTTAATTCTTCTTTCATAGTTGCGGATGCTTGCGAGGGTTGTTAATCATAAGTGGGATGCTTATCCATGGAAGGGAAATACCCAAGCACCGGTCCACCCACATATCAAATTATCAAAGTAACGAACGTGAATCATATGAGCGTGATGAAAACTAGCTTAACGATAATTTCCATGTGTCCTCGGGAGCGCTTTCCTTTACATAAGAGTTTGTAGAGGCTTGTACTTTGCTACAAAAAGGATTGGGCCACCTTGCTGCACCTTGTTTACTTTTGTTACTTGTTATTCGTTACGAATTAACTTATCACAACACTATCTGCTACCGATAATTTCAGTGCTGGCAGAGAATACCTTACTGAAAAACGCTTGTCATTTCCTTCTACTCCTCGTTGAATTCGACACTCTTACTTATCGAAAGGACTATGTTATATCCCATATACTTGTGGGTCATCAATACTTTTTTCTGGCGCCGCTGCCGGGGAGTGAAGCGCCTTTGGTAGGTGGAATTTGGTAAGGAAAAATTTATATAGTGTGCTGAAATTTACTGTCACTTGTTACTATGGAAAACAATCCTTTGAGGGGCTTGCTCGGGGTATCTTCACCCCAACCAGTAGAGCAAAGAGTTGCTCCTCAACCTACTGAACCTACTGAAAATGTTTACTTTAAAATTCCTTCGGGTATGATAGAGAAACTGCTAGCTAATCCTTTTACAGGAGATGGAACTTTACATTCCGATATGCACCTAATCTATGTGGATGAAGTTTGTGGATTATTTAAGCTTGCAGGTATGCCCGAGGATGTTTTCAAGAAGAAGGTGTTCCCTTTTTCTTTAAAGGGAAAGGCATTGACATGGTTTAGGCTATATGATGATATTGGATCATGGAACTACAACTGATTGAAATTGGAATTTCATCAGAAGTTTTATCCTATGCATCTGGTTCATCATGATGGTAATTATATATATAATTTTTGGCCTCGCGAAGGAGAAAGTATCTCTCAAGATTGGGGAAGGCTTAAGTCAATGTTATATTCATGCCCCAATCATGAGCTCTCAAGAGAAATTATTATTCAAAACTTTTATGCTCAGCTTTCTCTCAATAATCGCGCATGCTCGATACTTCTTCTGCTGGTTCTTTTATGATGAAGACTATCGAATTCAGATGGGATTCATTCGAAAGAATTAAACGCAACTATGAAGATTGGGAACTCGACGAAGGTAAGGAGTCAGGTATAACACCTAAGTTTGATTGTGTTAAATCTTTTATGGATACCGATGCTTTTCATGAATTTAGCACTAAATATGGACTTGACTCTGAGATAGTAGCTTCTTTCTGTGAATCATTTGCTACTCATGTTGATCTCCCTAAGGAGAAGTGGTTTAAATATCATCCTCCCATTGAAGTAAAAGTAGTTGGACCTATTAAAGTTGAAGAAAAGACTATCACTTATAATGTTGATCCTATTGTTCCTACCGCTTATATTGAGAAACCACCTTTCCCTGTTAGAATAAAGGATCATGTTAAAGCTTCAACTGTAGTTCGTAAGAGTAATGCTAGAACACCTACACCCCCTGAGAAAATTAAAGTTGAACCTAGTATTGCTATGGTTAAAGATCTCTTGGTCTATAATATTGATGGGCATGTTATTTACTTCTGTGATGAAACTGCTAGAATTGCTAGACCCTATACTAAAAATAAACATAGACCTATTGTAGGCGTGCCTATTGTTTCTGTTAAAATAGGAGATCATTGCTATCATGGCTTATGTGACATGGGTGCTAGTGCGAGTGCAATACCTAATTCCTTATACAATGAAATTATGCATGATATTGCATCTGCTGAGATAGAAGATATTGATGTTACTATTAAGCTTGCCAATAGAGATACTATTTCACCAGTTGGGATTGTTAGAGATGTTGAAGTCTTGTGTGGGAAAGTTAAATATCCTACTGATTTTCTTGTTCTTGGTTCCCCACAAGATGACTTTTGTCCCATCATATTTGGTAGACCCTTCTTGAGTACTGTAAATGCTAAGATAGACTGCAAAAAGGATATTGTTACTGTTTATTTAGGGGTTATGTCTGATGACTTTAATTTTACCAAATTTCGTAGACAACCCCATGTGATAAAGAATTGCCTATTAAAGATGAAATTATTGGTCTTGCTTCTATTTCCATGCCTCCTAATGATCCTTTAGAACAATATCTGCTAGACCATGAAAATGATATGTTTATGAATGAAAGAAGGGAAATAGATGAAGTATTGTTTAAACAGGGACCTATTTTGAAACACAACTTGCCTATTGAAATTCTAGGGGATCCTCCTCCACCCAAGGGTGATCCCGTGTTTGAGCTTAAAGAATTACCTGGTACTCTTAAATATGCTTAGCTTGATGAAAAGAAGATATATCCTGTTATTATTAGTGCTAACCTTTCATAGGAGGAAGAAGAGAAATTATTGAAAACTCTGAAGAAGCACCGTGCCGCTATTGGATATACTCTTGATGATCTTAAGGGCATTAGTCCCACTCTATGCCAGCACAACATAAAGCTGGAGAAAGACGCTAAACCAGTTGTTCATCACCAACGACGGTTAAATCCTAAGATGAAAGAAGTGGTAAGAAAAGAAATACTAATGCTTCTGGAGGCAGGTATGATTTATCCCGTTGCTGATAGTCAGTGGAGAAGTCCTGTCCATTGTGTCCCTAAGAAGGGAGATATTACTGTTGTTCCTAATGATAAAGATGAATTGATCCCACAAAGAATTGTTACACACTATAGAATGGTAATTGATTTCCGCAAATTGAATAAAGCTACTAAAAAGGATCATTAACTTTTACCATTTATTGATCAAATGCTAGAAAGATTATCCAAACATACACATTTTTGCTTTCTAGACGGGTATTCTGGTTTCTCTCAAATACCTATGTCGAAAGAGGATCAGGAGAAGACTACTTTTACTTGCCCTTTTGGTACCTTTTCTTATAAATGTATGCCTTTTGGTTTATGTAATGCACCTGCTACCTTTCAAAGATGCATGACTGCTATATTCTTTAACTTCTGTGAAAAGATTGTTGAAGTTTTCATGGATGATTTCTCCATGTATGGAACTTCTTTTGATGATTGTTTAAGCAACCTTGAACGAGTTTTGCAGAGATGTGAAGAAACTAATCTTGTCATGAATTGGGAGAAGTGCCACTTTATGGTTAATGAAGGTATTGTCTTCGGGCATAAAATTTCTGAAAGAGGTATTGAAGTTGATAAAGCTAAAGTTGATGCTATTGAAAAGATGCCGTGTCCTAAGGACATTACAGGTATAAGAAGTTTCCTTGGTCATGCCGGTTTTTATAGGAGGTTCACTAAAGACTTCTCAAAAATTTCTAGGCCTCTAACTAATCTCTTACAAATATGTTCCTTTTGTCTTTGATGATGATTGTGTAGAAGCATTTGAAATACTTAAGAAAGCCTTGATTTCTGCACCTATTGTTCAACCACCTGAATGGAATTTACCCTTTGAAATTATGCGTGATGCTAGTGATTATGCTGTAGGTGCTGTTTTAGGACAAAGAGTTGATAAGAAATTAAATGTTATCCAATATGCTGGTAAAACTCTAGACAGCGCCCAGAGAAATTATGCTACTAGTAGAAAAGAATTTTTTGCAGTTGTATTTGCTTGTGATAAGTTCAGACCTTATATTGTTGATTCTAAAGTAAATGTTCACACTCATCATGCTTCTACTAAATACCTTATGGAAAAGAAAGATGCTAAACCTAGGCTTATTAGATGGGTTCTCTTGCTACAAGAATTTGATTTGCATATTGTTGATAGAAAGGGAGCTAAGAACCCCGTTGCAGACAACTTGTCTAGGTTAGAGAATGTTCTTGATGACCCACTACCTATAGATGATAGCTTTCCTGATGAACAATTATCTATCATAAATGCTTCTCGTACTGCTCCATAGTATGCTGATTATGCTAATTACATTGTTGCTAAATTTATACCCTCTAGTTTCACATACCAGCAAAAGAAAAAGTTTTTCTATGATTTAAGACATTACTTCTGGGTTGACCCACACCTTTATAAAGAAGGAGTAGATGGTGTTATTAGACGTTGTGTACATGAGCATGAACAGGAACAGATCCTACGCAAGTGTCACTCCGAGGCTTATGGAGGAGACCACGCTGGAGATAGAATTGCACATAAGGTATTGCAATCTGGTTTTTATTTGCCTACTCCTTTCAAAGATGCCCGTAAGTTTGTCTTGTCTTGTGATTAATGTCAAAGAATTGGTAATATTAGTAGACGTCAAGAAATGTCTATGAACTATTCACTTGTTATTGAACCATTTGATGTTTGGGGCTTTGATTATATGGAACCGTTTCCTTCCTCTAATGGGTATACACATATTTTAGTTGCTGTTGATTTTGTTACTAAGTGGGTAGAAGCTATTCCAACTAGTAGTGCTAATCATAACACCTCTATTAAGATTCTTAAAGAAGTTATTTTTCCTAGGTTTGGAGTCCCTAGATATTTAATGACTGATGGTGGTTCACATTTTATTCATGGTGCTTTCCGTAAAATGCTTGCTAAGTATGATGTTAATCATAGAATTATGTCTCCATAGCACCCACAGTCTAGTGGTCAAGCAGAACTGAGTAATAGAGAGCTTAAATTAATTTTGCAGAAGACTGTTAATAGATCTAGAAATAATTGGTCCAAGAAACTTGATGATGCATTATGGGCCTATAGAACTGCATATAAAAATCCTATGGGTATGTTTCCGTATAAAATAGTTTATGGAAAAGCACGCCACTTACCTCTCGAACTAGAACATAAGGCATATTGGGCCATTAAAGAGCTCAATTATGATTTCAAACTTGCCGGTGAGAAGAGACTATTTGACATTAGCTCACTTGATGAGTGGAGAACCCAGGCCTATGAGAATGCCAAACTATTTAAAGAAAAGGTTAAAAGATGGCATGACAAAATGATGCAAAAGCGTGAGTTTAATGTAGGTGATTATGTTCTGTTATACAACTCTTGTTTAAGATTTTTTGCAGGAAAAACTCCTCTCTAAATGGGAAGGCCCTTACGTTATCGAGGAGGTCTATCGTTCTGGTGCCATAAAAATCAACAACTTCGAAGGCACAAATCCGAAGGTGGTGAACGGTCAAAGAATCAAACATTATATCTTAGGTAATCCCATAAATGTTGAAACTAATGTCATTGATACCGTAACCCCGGAGGAGTACATAAGAGACACTTTCCAGAATGTTTCAGACTCCGAAAAGGAATAGGTGTGTGGTATGGTAAGTAAACCGACTCCAAAACAGTTCTAATAGCAATTTTTCTCCGTTTTAGAAGAACTAAGAAAAATAGGAAAATAAGAAGTAGTCTGGAAAGTACACGAGGCATCCACAAGGGTGGAGGGCGCGCCCCCTGCCTCGTGGGCACCTCGTGTGCCCTCCGGACTCTGTTTTCTTGTACGATACATCTTTTGGTCGGTAAAAATTCATTATATAATCTCCCGAAGGTTTTGACCAACGTACCATGACACAATCCTCTGCTTTTGTTTTGAGCTGTCTTTTGCCAGAGTTTCCAAGGCCAGGCATCATGTCGTCCGCCTCCTCCAACAACGCGGGCGACGATGCTTGGCTAATGAAGATAGAGATGAAGAGAGAAGAACTTGGGGAGATAAACAAGGGTGATAAGATCAAGAAGGCCACGGAGGATCAAGCTCCGACAGCAGAAGAAGAAGACATCCTTCAAGCTTACTATAACCATCTTACCCCTACTGAAATAGAAGCTTTCAGGATGATTGAAATAGTTCGGGTGCAAAACAAGTATCTCACTCATGAAAATATTTTGTTGCAAGAATACATCACCACACTCAAGGGCATTATTCGCAAATTGGAGAATCTCCTACGCTCGATGTGTGACACGCTTCATGAACAACTCCATCATCACCACCTCCGAAGAAAGAGACATAAATACATGGATATGGGCACTCCCCTTGGCAACTTCCAAGCTTGGGGGAGGTGACCCGGTATCGTATCACCATCACACTTCTATCTTTATCGTTTTTCTTAGTTCGATCCTTTTGGTTATATCTTGATCTAGTAGAACAAAGTTTTGTATGATCTAGCGTTGAGTTTTGTGTTGACCCTTATCTATGTAATTGAGTTCGTGAGCTATATATCATAAAGATTAGTCTTGAGTCGAGGGCTTGGTTATCTTGCTATGATATTGAGGGAATAAAAGAAAAAATATAGGGAAAGAATAAAAATAAATAAAGACATCATATTGATCTTATGGAGAGTAATGACTTCACATATAAAGAGTATGATGGATAAAAGTTGTTGAGAGTTGACAAACATAGTTTTGGTCATCGTTGCAATTAATAGGAAGTAATAAAGAAAGAGAGGTTTTCACATATAAATATACTATATTGGACATCTTTTTATGATTGTGAGCACTCATTAAAACATGACATGCTAAAAAGTTGATATTGGACAAGGAAGACAACGTAATGGGTTATGTTTTCTTATATCCAAAACAAATTATATTGTCATGGATCATCCAACATGTTGAGCTTGCCTTTCCCCCTCATGCTAGCCAAATTCTTTGCACCAAGTAGAGATACTACTTGTGCTTCCAAATATCCTTAAACCCAGTTTTGCCATGAGAGTCCACCATATCTACCTATGGATTGAATAAGATCCTTCAAGTAAGTTGTCATTATTGCAAGCAATAAAAATTGCTCTCTCAATATGTATGATCTATTAGTGTGGAGAAAATAAGCTTTATACGAGCTTGTGATATGGAAGAAATAAAAGCGACAGACTGCATAATAAAGGTCCCTATCACAAGTGGTAATATAAAGTGACGTTCTTTTGCATTAAGATTTTGTGCATCCAACCATAAAAGCACATGACAACCTCTGCTTCCCTCTGCGAGGGCCTATCTTTTATTTTTGTCTTATACTTTATAAAAGAGTCATGGTGATCTTCACCTTTCCTTTTTACACTTTATCCTTTGGCAAGCACTATGTGTTGGAAAGATCCTGATTATATATATATATATATATATATATATATATATATATATATATATATTTTATTATATATAATTGGATGTGGGTTTTCATAAAGCATTATTGGTGACATTACCCTTGAGGTAAAAGGTTGGGAGGAAAAACTATACGCCCCTATCTTTCTCTGTGTCCGATTAAAACTTCATACCCATAAGTATTGCGTGAGTGTTAGCAATTGTGAAAGACTTTATGATAGTTGAGTATGTGGACTTGTTGAAAAGCTCTTATATTGACTCTTTTTGATGTTATGGTAAATTGCAATTGCTTCAATGACTGAGATTATAGTTTGCTAGTTTTCAATGAAGTTTCTGATTCATACTTTACATTGTGAATAGATTGTTACTTTAGCATAGGAAATCATATGACTGTATATATGTTGCTATTCTAAGAATGATCATGGTACCCTCATGTTCGTATTTTATTTAATCGACACCTCTATCTCTAAACATGTGGACATATTTTTCGATAACGGCTTCCGCTTGAGGACAAGCGAGGTCTAAGCTTGGGGGAGTTGATACGTCCATTTTGCATCATGCTTTTATATCGATATTTATTGCATTATGGGCTGTTATTACACATTATGTCACACTACTTATGCCTTTTCTCTCTTAATTTACAAGGTTTACATGAAGAGGGAGAATGCCGGCTGCTGGAATTCTGGGCTGGAAAAGGAGAAAATATTAGAGATCTATTCAGCACAACTTCAAAAGTCCTGAAACTCCACGAAAGTCAGTTTTGGATTATATTAAAAATATTAGGCGAAGAAAGCACCAGAGGGGGCCATCCATTGTACACGAGGGTGGGAGGCGCGCTCCCTGCCTCGTGGGCCACCTGGTATAAGGTGTCTTTTGCCCTGGAAAAAATCAGAAGGAAGCTTTCGGGATGAAGAGCCACCATCTCGAGGCGGAACCTTGGCGGTACCAATCTAGGGCTTCGGCGGAGCTGTTCTGCTGGGGAAACATCCCTCCGGGAGGGGGAAATCGTCACCATCGTCATCACCATCGATCCTCTCACCGGGAGGGGGTAAATCTCCATCAACATCTTCATCAGCACCATCCCCTATCAAACCCTAGTTCATCTCTTGTATCCGATCTTTGTCTCAGAACCTCAGATTGGTATGTGGGTTGCTAGTAGTGTTGATTACTCCTTATAGTTGATGCTAGTTGGTTTATTCGATGGAATATCATATGTGCATATCCTTTCTGCATATTAATACCCCTCTGATTATGAACACTAATATGATTTGTGAGTATTCACTTTTGTTCCTGAGGACATGGGAGAAGTCTTGCTATAATTAGTCATGTGAATTTGGTATTCGTTCGATATTTTGATGAGATGTATGTTGTCTTTTCCTCTAGTGGTGTTATGTGAACGTCGACTACATGAAACTTCACCATTGTTTGGACCTAGGGGAAGGCATTGGGAAGTAATAAGTAGATGATGGGTTGCTAGAGTGACAGAAGCTTAAACCTTAGTTTATGCGTTACTTCGTAAGGGGCTGATTTGGATCCATATGTTTCATGCTATGGTTAGGTTTACCTTAATTCTTCTTTCATAGTTGCGGATGCTTGCAAGGGGGGTTAATCATAAGTGGGATGCTTGTCCAACTAAGGGCAGTAACCAAGCACCGGTCCACCCACATATCAAATTATCAAAGTAATGAACACGAATCATATGAGCATGATAAAAACTAGCTTGACGATAATTCCCATGTGTCCTCGGGAGCGCTTTCCTTTATATAAGAGTTTGTCGAGGCTTGTCCTTTGCTACAAAAAGGATTGGGCCACCTTGCTACACCTTGTTTACTTTTGTTACTTGTTACTCGTTACGAATTAACTTATCACAAAACTATCTGTTACCGATAATTTCAATGCTTGCAAAGAATACCTTACTGAAAACCACTTGTCATTTCTTTCTGCTCCTCGTTGGGTTCGACACACTTATTTATTAAAAGGACTACGATAGATCCCCTATACTTGTGGGTCATCACATATCTAGACAACCTACTATATTGTCAAGCCTAAAATTTGTGAAAGTGATTAAAATTTTGTTAGTCATCTAATGACCCCTCCCCTCTAGTCAACCATATCAATCCTTTCACCTAGGGATGCTGCTAATAAACTATCAAATGTTTTTTCTCCAGAGGAATTAAAATTGCAGTATTTGGGCTCATAACAAGTCACTATGTCCTGATGATTTTACTATCGAGTTGTACTAACATTTTTGGGATCTTGTGAAAGTGGACCTTAAAGCCCTATTTGATGATTTTCACAATGGGACTTTAGATATATCTACACTTAACGATGAAATTATTACTTTGGTCTGAAAAATTAAAGATGCAAATCAAATTCAGAAGTTCATGCCCATCTGTTTGCTGAACGTAAGTTTTTTTATCAAAGTTCTTATGAACAAGTTAGATGGGTTTGTTGGGGTGGTGATATCTCCAATACAAACTGGTTTTATAAAAGGCAGGTAAATTATGGAGGGGATTCTGATTTTACATGAAGCCATGAATGGTACACAACATAAAAAAGAGTGATACGCTCTTCAAAGTTGATTTTGAAAAAGCTTATGATCAATTCAAGTGGCCCTTTGTCCTGCAAATGTTTACAACAAAGGGATTTCCTGATAAAATGGGTTGATTTGGTTGTGCATACCATTAGAGGGGGTAATGTTTGTATTAAAGTCAAGGAGAAATTGGTACCTTTTTTCCTACTCATAAAGGGTTAATGCAATGGTATTCTCGATCTCCCATCATTTTTTATCTTGCACATGATGCTTTAGCCATGATGTTGGATAATGCAAGAAAAATGATTCAATTAAAGTAGTCCTAGGGGATAATGTAGGAAATGGAATTAATATGTTGCAATATGCAAATGACACAATCTTCCTATTGCGGGATAGTTATGATAGTGCATAATTTGAAGCTTGTGCTTTGTCTTTTTGAACAAATGTCTGGATTAATGATTATTTTTTACAAAAGTGGATTGTTTTGGGGGTGATGGTTAATTTTTACAAAATGTCTGGATTGGTTTTGAACAAATGTCTGGATTAATGGTTAATAAAGCAGAATTTTTTACTAAAATATTTACTTGCCCTGTGGGTTCTCTTCCTATGAGATATCTTGGATAGTCTGTAGATGGAAAAGAATTCGGAACAAAGGTTGGAAACCCCGTGAAGATAAGATGGAAAAAGTGTAGCAATTAGCAAGGCAGGTTGCTTGCGAGTGCTGGGACGATAACTCTTGTTTAAACATCTTTGACTGGCATCCCTTATTTTATGATGCCATTATTGGCCTTCCTGTTAAGGTGAACAGGAGGATATATTTAATAAGGGGATTCACAATTTTGGTATGAACCGGTTAAACATCAACAAAATTCCTGTCCTTGTGCAGCTTTGAGGTGGGGGGGGGGGGGTGGAAAAATATGAGATTTTGGGAAGAATTGTCGGTTGGAAATAAATCTCTCAAGGAAAATTTTTCTAGGCTCTATAATATGTGTTTTGATAAGAAATTTGTCAGTGAGTTGCTTGGAGAAGGACTAGATTGTGTTCAGTTTAGAGGAACATTGTATGGGGATTCTTTGGACCTTTGGAATCATTTTAAGGATGTGTGTGGTGGGGTGGTGTTAACTGATCAGAAAGATATAGTTCGTTAGACTTTGACTACAAATGGAATTTATACTATAAAATGTACTATAGATATTTCATTGAAAATGGGATGAAATACCCGCATATATTTTTATGGAAAATCAAAATGCCTCACAGAGTTAAAGTGTTCCTTTGGCTGGTGCTGTGAAATAGCCTCCTCGCTAAATATAATCTGCTTAGAAGGGGATGTAATGGGGATAAAAGTTGTCAATTTTGTGGAAGAGATGAGAGTATAAACCATTTAATGTTTTAGATGCTCCGTGGCCAAAATGCTCTGGAACATTATGAAATGTGCTTTTGACCTACATAATATACCTGATAATGTTTAGGATATGTTTAGTGTGTGGACCAAAAACTTTAGTAAGGATGAAAGAAATATGGCAGTCACTGGTATTTCTGCTACCTTTTTGGTAATTTGGAAGTTGTGAAATGGTGTTATTTTCGAGAATAACAAGGTTATTGTTCCTTGTGTACGGTTAACCTGATTGTTAAAATGCTTCATGATTGGCTTATTTTGCAGACAAATCCAGAAAAACAAGGGGTGCTGAAGCGTGGCGTAAGAAAGGTTGAGACGACCGCTCAGAATTTTTCAGGGCCACTCTTGGATGGAGACCTTCGCTTCGGCTAACGGCAGGATGATGGAGACTCTCCTTTCCCTGATGGATCGTGTGTTAACTTCTTACAGTCTTTTGCAAACTTATTAGTAGGATGTATGGCTCCGAAGTTCTTTTATCTTGCTCCGTTAAAAATTATCATCCTGGAGATTCCGGCTTGTGGCTTCCCAGGATGATGATGTCTGTAAATCTGCTTGAAATTTCTCTATGTAATCAGCAAGTTTGCTGATTTAGCCTCCTTGTGGTTTGGATGGCCAGCTGGGGACCATCTTGATCATGCACCATTTAGTTTCCTTTTGTTTGTTTCGTGCCGCCACTAGTAATTTGTTTTAGAAAGACGATATGGTTCCCTATAATGGAAAAACTGACATGGAGTTATCATAAAAAAAGCGTACTTTTGTTGCCAATCTCTAAGAAGATAAAGATTTTCAACATTTTTGCAACTTTTGATTGGCTTATCAAATATTGACATCAAACCAATCTCGAAGAAAGTAGTTCACTAGTGTTTCGTTAAAGCAAATCGCATCGATCGTCCCAAATTCAAATTACAACCCAAAAAGAAGAGATCAGCGTGCCACTCCAGCTCGGGGCGTTCGGGGACCCGGGCCATGTCGGCTGGCGTGGGGGAAAGCCGAAACGGGCGCCGCCGCCAAGAAGATCGATGTATCTGGCCCTTCGGGTCGCTTGCGAGCTGTTCTCGACAGAGATGTGATGGCACCGACCTCGTTTGCAAATTACATCGCCGTCGATCATCTAGCTATATTAATTAGCTACTCCCCGGTTAAGACCCTAGCTCCCATGTGTTAATTTGTCACGCCGCTTAATCTGGCTTTCTTTAGGACGAAAGAGACGGGGAACGAACGAACGCCATGCGTTAGCACATGGCGGCACAATACACAAACTGATCGCCGGATTAACCAAATGATTTGACATAAAGTCCTGCCATTCGGATCTTTGTAGGGCGCCCGTAAGCTGTTCAGGGACAGCGCACTAACGTAACAACAGTAGGATGATCCAATGTTTCAGTAGGAGCATATAGGGGATTAGTTGGAGGCGCTCTTTTTGGGTGGGGGTCAACGGGACAAAAGCGTAACGGAGGAGCAGTCCTCTACTCCCTCCGTCCATGTGTGTTGGGCGCCTAAGGAAGGGCAGCGTAATCTAGGCGCGAGGGGAGTGGGCGAAGGGAAAATTTAAACCAGGAAAATAGCCAATTAGCGAGCAAGTTTAGCCCTTAATTCTCGCTCGTAAATCTCGCTAGACACGCCAATTTATTGCCTGACCTTTCCCTTCCTCAACTAGCTGCGCATGCATGCAACAATACTCGTGCTAGCTAATTGCCTTCCGATTTTTTCGCTCGGGCTGACCAAATCTCCGCCGGCGACGTACCACGGAGGCTACGGCAGTTTCCGACAAGTGCTCCAGAGCGGCCAGTAGCCGGCCGCCAACCACCCCTGCTGCATCAAGGTGATCATCACGGTTTCTTTGACACCACGACTGCAAGGTGTTCGACACTTTGCTCACAAAGGTATGGATAGTGGAGATGAATTTTTTTTCCACCACTTCATTTATTCATCGGACGATTCGTCGTCGGATGATGATGCTCTTGTGGTGGCTGCACTGGTCGTTCACGACCACATTGAACGACAGCTTCCTCGGTACTTGGGGTCACTCCCTGGCCGTGCTCCCAACCTGAACCGCAACAGGGAGAGAGGCCACGCGCTGCTCTATGCCGATTACTTTGCGAACACCCCGCTCTTCAAGCCGGATAAATTTCGTCGCCGTTTTCGTATGGCAAGGCATGTGTTCAATCATATCCGAGAGGGAGTGGTTGCTCATGACCCATACTTCGAGTGCAAGACGGATGCCCTTGTCAAGTTTGGATTCTCCTCTTACCAGAAGTGCACCGCGGCTATCCGCATGCTTGCATATGGAATTCCAGGCGATCTGGTGGATGAGTATGTGCGTATGAGTGAGTCCACATGTCTGCTGTCACTATACAAGTTCTGCAAGGCCGTGGTGGCAGCGTTTGGCCCTGAGTACTTGAGGCAGCCAACTGCCGCTGATACAGAGAGATTGTTGGCGACTAACACAACTAGGGGCTTTCCAGGCATGCTTGGCACCATCGATTGTATGCACTAGGAGTGGAAGAACTGTTCATTTACTTGGCAGGGCCAGTACAAGGGGCATGTCAAAGCGTGCACTGTCATATTAGAAGCGGTGGCTTCGCAGGATCTTTGGATATGGCATTCTTTCTTCTGCATGGCAGGTTCTCAAAATGATATCAACGTGTTGCAGCGTTCTCCAGTCTTCGCAAGGCTTGCAGAAGCCCACTCCCCACCTGTCAACTTTGAGATCAACGGCCACCAGTACAACAAGGTATACTATCTAGTTGATGGTATATATCCTCAGTGGTCAACTTTTGTGAAGACAATCTCGAACCCCCAAGGTGAGAAGAGAAAGAGATTTGCCCAAATGCAAAAGAGAGCTAGAAAGGATGTGGAACGTGCTTTTGTGTGCTTCAATTTCGATGGGGTATCGTTCGAAACCCTGCACTGACATGGGATGAAGGGAAGCTTTTGGGAGGTGATGACTGCTTGTGTGATCATGCACAACATGATCGTCGAGGACGAGCGTGATGACAGAATCTTCGACTAAGGATTTGATTATCAAGGTGAAAATGTTGAGCCCTTGCACCAAGAATTGGCCACGTTTGAATAGTTTGTCCAATTTCATCGTGAACTGGGTGATTGGCACACTCATTTGGATCTTCAAAATGACTTGGTTGAGCACGTGCGGAGTCACATTGGCAACCAATAGATGTATTGGTTCATCATGTTCATTCAAGACAATTTTGATTTGGTTGTAAAACTATTTTATTAGAGACAATTTCGATTGGGTTGTAAAACTATTTTTATTTTCAGACAAATAATATTTGGACGCGTAAACTTGTTTTGATATGCATATATGAGCATTTTTGGCCATGGCGGACAGGATGGGGCCAAAGCATGCGGCCGCGCGCTGGGCGCACGGCCACCGCTCCCAGGACAGGCCCGAACATGACCCCATTGCCCTACCAAAACGGACCGAATCCGGACAAAGCGGACGTCCGTTTGGGATCGTGCGGTAGAGTCGGCCTTATGTGTAGTGTAGCCCATGTGTCGTGTCATTGCTGGCCCGCCGGTATCTGTTTTTTTTCAGTTTTAGAAGAAAAATTAATGACGCAGAAGACAGTCATGGGATAATGAGGCCCTAGGGATGCTTTCTGTGCTAGAAAAAACAAGTTACCATGTCATCTATAGCCAATGTAATAGTCAACATGCATAATAATGGACTACAAAAAATTACAACTTTTTAAATCACGTGACCCATCATACACTCTCACATACCTTCTTAAAGCCCGTGCTACAGCCGACTGTAAATCTACAGTCCGCTTCTCTTCTCTCCCGGTCCATATGCTTCCGAGCGAAC
Organism: Triticum urartu; assembly: GCF_003073215.2. Classification (NCBI taxonomy): domain Eukaryota; kingdom Viridiplantae; phylum Streptophyta; class Magnoliopsida; order Poales; family Poaceae; genus Triticum; species Triticum urartu. The sequence goes on from NC_053028.1 coordinate 667,716,892, forward strand.
GACCCTAACCATCGGTGGACACGTGGAAGCGCGAACCTCCAAGCAAGCAACCCACTTCTTCTTCCCCACTCATCCATCATCGATTCCATGTGTTGCAGCCCCTTGTCATACTCGTAGCGGCTCTTCCCGCTCCTTGTTTCTGGTGTGAATCACCCTCACAGGTTGTCCTGACGATGACGAAAAGTTCACCGGCGACCTCGTGGAGTTGGTGAGAAACATGCTAACGGCATTAATTAAACAGAATTGCTCCTTGCGGGCGCTGCCGGATCTGAGCTAGGCGGACGGATTGCCAGCGGGAGCGCATTGGTCAATGGAGGGCTCCCCCTACTCCCGGCGCCGGCTCGACGGAGTAGCTGCTCCGTTGGCTCCATATCCTCATATGCCCCTTGTGATACCAGTTGTGTGACGGTCGTCCACCTACTAGCTCGCCGGACAGGGGCGCTGTCGGGTGGTAGGTGCGAAATATGCCAACGGGTGGCTTATCATTGTGGGAGCCAATAAGACGTCACCAGTGCCTGGAAGCGGGATGAGGCGAAGACATGCACGCCGGCGAATCTTACCCAGCTTCGGGGCTCTCCGTGGAGATAACACCCCTACTGCTGCTCTGCAGGGTCTCCGCATGATCACTAGATGAACAAGTAGCTACACGATGCTCCGTGAGCTGTTTGGCGAGAGGAGGAAGAAGGGCACTGCTCGCTCTCTTCTCCTCCCTATGTGGTGTCTAAAACTAGCAGGGATCAACCCTTTGCATGGGTGTCCCGGGGGGTTTATATAGGCCTACCCCCGGGGGTACAATGGTAATCCGGCTGGGCGTGGGGCCCAGCCGTCTGTGTCTACACTCGCCGACTTCTGCGCCGGCTGCTGGGGCCCGCCGGCTGGTGGGTCCCGCCGGCTGCCGGCTCCTTGGTTGACAGGCAGGCCCCATTGTCCAGGGCCTTGTCGGCGGCTGGTTACTGTTGCTCAATCCTGATGACAAGGGCTTTGCCGAGGTGGGCGTGGCTACAATGCCGCCGTCCGACAGGTGATCGCGGTAGCCTCACCGCGTCTTGTCTCCTTAATGGGGTGTCTCCTTCGAGGGAGGTGGCAAGCCGGTTGTGGGGAGCCGGCTCTGTCTTGGGCCGACTGGGGGAGGCCTGGCCGCCTTCGGGTGTCTCTCTGCCCGAAGGGGCCCACCGCCCGTGGGCCGCGCTGGCAGCCCGTCGTGGATGACATCAGGGTCAACGTGGCAACAGTGCCGCGCCGGACGGGTCATGGCCACCCGTACGGCGCACTGTGCCAGGCGTGCTCCGGGATTCGGGGGTGGCAGGCTTTACTGTAGCCACGCCCCGTCACATCGCCGTTATGTGGATGCAGACTTTGAGGGTACGATCTTGACCGCTTTGTGGGAGCCGGCTTCTTGGAGTCGGCCTTCTCGCTGCCGGCTTCTCAGAGCCGGCCCTCCCACGGCTTTCTTCATGAGGGCTAAAGTCGGGTTGCCTTCCGATAGCCGGCCTGGGAGACAACCGGCAAGGGGAAGGCGGCCCCATGTCTTGGATTCTTGAGGGCCGGATCGGCTCGTAATTTTTTCAGAAGGGCCAGGGGGAGCCGGCTAGGCTACCCATGGTTATTTACTCCGACAGTAGTCCCCGAAGCTGATCAAGCTTCGAGGCTGACAAAAGGACGAAAAGCTCGGTCAGCTTCCTATCCTGAGGGGCCGGCTATGCTTGTGCGCGTCGTCTTCGGGAAGCCCCGTTTCTCGTTGGCGGGAACGCGGGTCGGCCTGCGAGCTGACCGCACGCCATCCTGCGGGCCACGTGGCAAGGAGATCCTGACAGTGCACGCGCGCGATGGGACGCCGCCGCAGGCCCGGGCCCGCCACTCCTAGGCCTCGGCCCGAGCGCGGATCTTCTGCGGCCCACGCGGACCGCTTGCCTTCCCACAGCGGTTTTATTACGCCATCAGGGCGCAATAATCGCGGGACGTGGGGGAGTGGGCGCAGTTGATCCCCACGTTCCCCCACGCCACGCCTCCTCGGCTCCGCCGCGCGGGTCTATAAGTAGGGGGAGGAGGGGGAGCGGCAGAGGCTCGCACGCTCTCCCTCACTCCGCCACTTCTCGCCTTCCTTCTTCTTCTTTCCGCCGCCGCAGCAACCCTTTGCCGCGCCATTCCACCGTCGGACCTCTCGGGTCCTTTGGTCCCGCCGTAGCGGGGTCGTGCGCGCCTTCACCATCGCATCATCTCGCTCCTCGCCGTGTCGCTCCCATGGCGCTGTCGAGCTCGTGGGACGGCTCGAACGTCCACGAGGACCACGTCGAGTTCCTCCGCCGGACGCGGCGCCTGCCGGGCGAGAACTTTGTGCGGGTTCGTCAAGCGCCGGCGAGGGAGATTTTGCCGGCACCGGAGGAGGGCGAGCGGGTGATCTTCCGCTCGCACTGCCTGCGCGGCTTCGGCCTCCCGGCAAGCGAATTCCTTCGAGCCTTCCTTGAATTCTACCACCTCCAGCCGCATCACCTCACGCCCAACGCGGTGATGCTGCTGTCGGCTTTCGTCACCCTGTGCGAGGGCTTTCTTGGGGTTCTCCCCATGCTCGAGCTCTGGGGGGGATTCTTCCAGAGCAAGCTCGGCACCATCGTCGCGGGCCTGCCCGCCCCCTCCGGAGCCTTTATTGCCATGAGGCGGACGGGCGAGAACAATCCGTTCCCGCCCATCCCGCTGATCCAGTCGGTGAAGCTCTGGCAGAAGTCCTACTTTTACGTGAAGAACGTCACCCAGCAAGGCGACTACGTCAACCTGCCGGCTTACGTAGCCGGCCCGCCGGCTAGGAGGCAACCTTCGTGGAGCTACCGGGCCAGGTCGTTGTCCCAGGCCGGGAACGCAGCCGTCTCCCGGCTTCGGGTGATGATCCAGTCGGAGGGCCTGACCAGAGCCGACTTGGTGGCTGCCTTCGTGGAGCGCCGGGTACTTCCGCTCCAAGGCCGGCCTCACATGATTTGCCAGATGAGCGGCCGCTTCGACCCGTGCCGGCTAAGCACCAGGGAGATGCCTCATGCAGAGGTGTCTTACATGGTGAACTACATCTCCAACTGCAAGCTCGCCGAGGATTGGCGATACGGCAAGGAGCCGTATTCCCGCGCCAACCCTCCGCCTGCCGTAAGTTTTTTTTTCTTTTCTTCCTTTTTGTAGCCGGCCTCATGATAGCCGACCTTTGATCAGTTGGTTTGCCTTTAGAAGAACCCTCTTCTTCCGCCGACGGCCGGGGCCGCAGGGGTAGAGCGCCGACTCCTCCCCGACCGCACGGTGGACGACGCCAACGATCCAGACCTGGGAGCGGCCGCCATGGAAGAAGCCATCGTGGGGGAAGGCGACGAGGCCGGAGGCGCGGGGCTCGGGTCCGGCTTCGAAGACTGGCCGGACGACGACGAGGTCGAAGCCATCCCGCACCGCCAGCCGGCGCTTGATCATCAAGGCACGGGCGCGTCTGCCGCGTCGGCTGCCCGTGGCGACGTGCAGAAGCGCCGGGCCGCATCGACCTTCTTCGGCAGTCGGCCGAAGAAATCCAAGGCTTCTACAGCGGCGACCAAGCGGGATGAGGCGGCCGTGAAGGCGGCACGCTTTCGCAAGGCGGTGAAACAGCCGCAGGCGATCTCGGCGTAAGTCGTCGAATGTCTTGCATATATTTTTTTGTTTTCTTTTTCGACCGAACCTCTTCTAAACCTTTCTTTATTCGCCGGACAGGGCACCGCTTTCCCTTGAGCGGGGTCCTGGCGGCTCCGTAATCGGGCCGACTAGAGGGTCTTCAGGCTCCCGTCGCGTGGATCCCCGGGTCGACCTTAGGGAGTCCATGGAGCGGAACGCACGGGAGGCGCGGGAGGAGCGGGAGGCGGCGGAACGAAGGACCGCCCAGGCGACGAAGGAGCAGGCTGACGCGACGGCCAAGGCCCGGGCGGAGGCGGCAACCATGGAGACGGAGGCGGAGGCCTCGCACAACCAGCCTCTGTTGCTCGTCGTTCCCCTCTGCGCCATGGCCCCCGACATTCCCGTGCCCCCGTCGGAGGAGGTCGACCAAGGCCCGCCGGTGATGGAGAGGAGGGAGGACCACGTGATCTTCGTGGAGGGGGCGCCACAGACGGCGCCGACTGGAGCGGGCCAAAGCGGCCAATCAGCTGCGGCGCCAGAGCAGCCGTCCGGGGGCGAGCCGGAGGCAGGGGCCGGCCTCGAGGTGCAGCCGGCATTGCGCCGGCGCGCAGGGGGTGGCGCCTCCGCGCCGGAACCGCACCGAGCTGCGGGCGCTAGCCAGACGGCGGAGGCCCTGGAGGCGGCCAGCGCAAGCACGTCCGAGTGGACTCCCAGCGGGGGGACGGGCGAGCTGAACGCGGCGGCCCAGGAGGTCCGGAACCAGCTTCAAGCTCAGGTCGCCTCGCTGCAGCGATACACCCAAGAGTTCCTCGCAACGCGGGCCGTCATCCGGGTGAGTCTTCTGGCCTTGGTTATTTTGCTATTTTGATTTCTTCCGTGGGGGCGCTCAGCGCACCCACTGGGTGTAGTCCCCGAGTTCCGAGTCGGCTGCTGTGCAGGCGGCTTGGAACTTACTAGGTCCTGACAACTTAACTTATCCTCGCCTCCTGTATAATCTTCCAGGAATATCGCGCAGCCGCCTTCAACTCCCAGGCTCAGGAGCTGGGCCGGAGAACCGAGGACCTGACCAGCAGCCGGAGTGTGTGCTTTGTCTCGTTCATCTCCTGTGGGGGCGCGTCAGCGCACCCACTGGGTGTAGTTCCCGAGATTCGGGCCGACTGCTGAGCAGCCGGTTCGGATCTTCCTTGATGACTTCTTCCTTATTAATTTTTCCTTTGTCTTCATGCTTGCAGGAGCCATTGCCGACTTGAGGGGGCAGCTCAGCGGGGCCCAGGCCGCCCTTCGCGCCAAGGAAGCCGAGTACAACGCCTTGGTCCTGGAGCGTGACCGCCTGGCCAAGAAGTTGGCCGACCAGGAGGAGAGCCACAAGGCGGCCCTGAAGAAGGCGCAGGACAGCGAGGACGCCCTGAAAGCCGAGTTCGAGACCGAAGCGGCGGGCTGGGCTGAAGTGAAGCAGGCACTGAGCGAGGGATTCAGTCGTATCGAGGATCTGATCGATGGTAAGCCGCCTTCTTCACTCCTTGCCTGCCCCTTGATCCCTGATTTGTGTTCTGACTTGTGCTGCTTCTTGTTCTCTGTGCAGACTACTTTCCCGGCTACTCCGTCTTCGCCACCCAAACCATCGAGGCCCATCGCGAGGCGCGCCGGCAGGCGGGGGCTGAAATCGCGCCGGACGTGAGCCGGACGCTTGAGGAGCAACTCTTGGCGGTCCAAGCCCAGCTGCAGCCGGCTCACCGTATGCTCCGCCGCCTCCAGCGCGCCAGGGCGCAGGTGTTGGCCGCCCTCTGGCCAAGCGAGACGATTCCCCGCACCCCGAGTCGGACTGCCGACTGGCTGGAGGTTGCGGTTGGCCGCTTCGAGGCCTGGAAGGCATCGGCAGCCCGGCTTGGAGCTGGGCGGGCGCTGGAGTTCGTCCGAGCCTGGTATCCGGGGCTGAACCTGCACCAGCTGCGCACCTGGCGGTTGGAGGCCGACGAAGAGAAGGAGGAGGTGCGGCCGGCTATCGCTCAGCGCGCTTTGACGATCGCCGAGTGTACTGACATCAGCGTCTTCGCTCCTGAAATTAATGATGACGGCGTTGCCCAGCCGGAGGAGTGGTTCGGGCTGGACCCGGCGGCGGGTGAAGACTCGGCAGAGGAGATCGCCTCCAGCAATGAAGGCGAAGACGACGAAGGAGAGGAAGGCGAAAACGTTGAGCCGACCGGTGAAGCGGCCAGCCAGCCTCAGCCTGATCGTGCCTCCAGCAACGAGGCGCGTGCTAGCGCGCCCTCTGCTGGAGGCGGTGATCATGCCGAGGTTCGCCAGCCGGCCACTCCTCCAGCCGGCACTGCCGTCTCCACCGACCTGCCCGACTCGCCAGTCGCTCCCTTGGCTTAACCTGCCGTCCTTGTTTTTTCCTGCTTGTTGCCTTTTGAACAATTTTATTAAACTTGCGCAGTTCCACCCACTGGGGGTGTATTCGAACTATGTTGAATGCTGGCCTTTTGAAGGTCTTTTATGTAAATATTATTGTGTGCGTGTTTGGTTTCCATTCGTGTATGCTTTTTATCCTTAGGTTGTTTCCTTTGCCGCCTTCCCCTTTTGGAAAGGCAAGTACTCGAGCTTTCTTAGATTGAAGCGAGGTGAATGGAAGCCGGCCGGCCGGCTACTCTGGTAGTCGGTCGGTGGTGGGAGAAAAACCGGCTTTTGTTATATTAGTTCATTAGTCCCTAGCCGTTTTTCGTGTGGGCGTCCTTTCCTGCCTTTAACTCTTGCCAGCCGGACAGCCGGTTCTTCGATTTGCGACTTTTGGCAAGAGAAGGCTTGGGAGCCGGCACACTACTTGTCTGACTGCGGGTAGGACTTCTAATATAACTCCAGGCGGCCAGTCCTCGGGCCGACTAGTCGAACCCGGTGCCGGACGGAAAAATGAATGTAATGACAAGGTCATAAGCATGATACTCTTCATCCATAGATAAAAGATGGAAGTCCCCGAGCTCTCCTCGGGGGGCCTATTGTCTCGTACTTAGTACAAAAGTTAGCGTGATACATACTGCATTTGAACTGTAAAATCTTCGGAGGAGGTTGGCGTTCCATGGTCGTTCCGACTCCTTGCCGGAGTCGTCTCTCTTTCGTGCCTTCGGCTTCTGCGCGTCGATCAGGTAGTAGGAGTCGTTGCCTAAAGCTCTGCTGACGACGAAGGGGCCCTCCCAAGGGGCCGAGAGCTTGTGCTGGCCGGCTGTTCGCTGGATCAGCCGGAGCACAAGATCGCCCTCTTGGAAGGATCTTGGCTTGACCTTCCGGCTGTGGTAGGGGCGCAGGCCCTGCTGATAGATGGCGGACCGGCTGAGGGCTAACAGCCGGCCTTCTTCCAGTAGGTCGACGCCGTCTTCCCATGCTTCCTTGGCCTCCGCTTCCGTGTACATGGTTACCCGAGGCGAGTCGAACTCGACGTCAGTTGGGATGGCCGCCTTGGCACCATACACGAGGAAGAAAGGAGTGAAGCCGGTTGACTTGTTTGGGGTAGTGCGCAGACTCCAGAGGACGGCCGGCAGCTCATCGAGCCAACAGCCGGCTGAACGCTCCAGTGGTATGACCAGTCGGGGCTTGATGCCAGAAAGGATGAGGCCGTTGGCTCGCTCGACCAGGCCGTTTGACTGCGGGTGGGCAACGGATGCTAAGTCCAACCAGATGCCTTGCGTCGCGCAGAAACGTGCCAAGGCTCCCTTGGCGAAATTCGTGCCATTGTCGGTGATGATGCTGTGTGGCACGCCGTACCGAGTTGTTATATCTGCGATAAATGTCACGGCAGTCGTCCCATTCAGCTTCTTGATCGGCTTTGCCTCAATCCATTTGGTGAATTTGTCCACGGCGACAAGCAGATGTGTCATGCCGCCGCGCGCCGTCTTGAATGGGCCCACCATGTCCAGTCCCCAAACGGCGAAGGGCCAAGTGAGGGGAATGGTCTTGAGTGCTGAAGCCGGCATGTGTTGCTTGGAGCTGAAGAGTTGGCATCCTTTGCAATGTTTAACTAACCCCTTGGCGTCATCGAAAGCAGTCGGCCAAAAGAAACCATGGCGGAAGGCTTTGGCGACGAGTGATCTTGAGGCCGCATGGTGGCCGCATTCTCCTTGGTGGATGTCTCTGAGGATTGCAATGCCCTTATCTTGCTCGACGCATCGCTGGAGGACTCCAGTGACACTGCGCTTGACGAGCTCTCTGTTGACGATTGTGTATGCTCCGGCTCGGCGTTGGACTTGTCTTGCCTCTGTTTCGTCAGCCGGCAGATCTTGGTTTATTAGGAAGTTGAGGATGGACTGAGTCCATGATGGAGCTGCGACTTCTTCTATTGCCAATGCGGCTACTGCGACCAGGGCGGGCGGGCTGGGTGGTGAAATGTTGGAGTCGGCCGCCGCCTGTTGTGTTGGTGCAGTCTCCGGGCCGACTACCGCAGTCCCCGAGCCGGGTGTGGCAGTCCCCGGGTCGAGCGTAACTACGGAAGTCCCCGAGCCACCTGCTGATATCCCCTGGCCGACTATCGAAGTCCCCGGGTCACCTTCTTGGTTCTTCGAGCCGGGCCCGGCTGTATCGGGGTCAGGCGGTACGAAGATGGAATCGGACTCTGGAGACGGCTTGATAGACGGCTTGAGGAGGCGTTGTAGAGAGACACCGGTTGGTATTGCTTGCCGAGTGGAGTCTATTCGAGCCAGGGCATCAGCTGGCTCGTTGTCGGCTCGTGGTACGTGGAGGAACTCGCATCCTTCAAAATACCCACTGATCTGCTGAACGAGGAAGCGGTAGCTTGCCATATTTGCGTCCTTGGCATCCCAGTCGCCGGATGATTGCTGGACCACCAAGTCCGAGTCGCCATAACATAGGATCCGGCGAATGCCGAGCTCTTTGGCAAGCCGGAGCCCGTGTATGAGCGCCTCGTACTCGGCCACGTTGTTGGAGGCGGCAAAGTGAATTTGCAGCGTGTATCTGAGCTTGTCGCCTTTGGGAGAGGTGACGATGACGCCGGCTCCCAAGCTGGTGCGCATCTTGGACCCATCGAAGTGCATGCGCCAATGAGTGGAGTCGGGAGCTGGCGGCAGGTACTGGGTCTCGGCCCAGTCGACGAGGAAGTCGGCCAATGCTTGGGACTTGATGGCGGTGCGAGGCTGGTAGAAGATCGTGTAAGGGGCCAGCTCGATGGCCCATTTCGCCACCCGGCCGGATGCATCCCGGCTGCCTATGATCTCGGCCAGCGGGGCGGTGCATACGACCGTGATGGGATGCTCTTGGAAGTAGGGCTTCAGCTTCTTGGCGGCGAAGTACACGCCATAGCACATCTTCTGGTAGTGTGGGTAGTTCTGCTTCGAGGTAGACAGCACCTCGCTCAAATAGTGCACCGGCCTCTAGACCGGCTGGGCTCGGTCCTCTTCTGGGCGTTGGACTACGATGACGGTGCTGACCACCCGGCTGGTTGCGGCAATGTAGAGGAGCATGGGCTCTTTCTCAGTCGGCGCCGCCAGGACAGGCGGCGTGGCCAGCATCTTCTTCAGCTCGTGAAAAGCTTGGTCGGCTTGGTCATTCCACTCGAAGTGAGTAGTCTTCTTCATGAGGCGGTATAGGGGGAGAGCTTTCTCTCCGAGCCGGCTGATGAAGCGGTTCAGGGAGGCCAAGGATCCGGTGAACTTCTGGACGTCTCGAAGTTTGGTGGGAATCGCCATTCTCTCAATGGCCTTGATCTTTACTGGGTTGCATTCGATGCCGCGTTCGGAGACCAGGAAGCCTAGGAGCTGGCCGGCTGGCACTCCGAACACGCATTTCTCGGGGTTGAGCTTGATTTGGAACTGGCGTAGGTTCTCAAATGTTTCCTTGAGGTCTTCCAGCAAGGTGCCGCGCTTCTCCGTCTTCACCACAATGTCGTCTACGTAGACGTGGGCGTTTCTGCCGAGCTGCTTGAGGAGGCACTTCTGCATGCAACGCTGAAAAGTGGCACCGGCATTTCTCAAGCCGAATGTCATAGTCAGGTAGCAAAAGGCTCCGAATGGCATGATGAAGGCGGTCTTCAGGCGGTCTGCCGGATCTAGCTTTATCTGGTGGTACCCTGAGTAAGCATCCAAGAAACTCAACAGCTCGCATCCGGCCATGGAGTCTATCACTTGATCAATCCTTGGCAGGGCAAAGGGATCTTTGGGGCAGGCCTTGTTGAGGCTCATGTAGTCTATGCACATGCGCCACTTGTTATTCTTCTTTAACACGAGGACCGGGTTAGCGAGCCATTCTGGAAAGAAAACTTCCATAATGAAGCCGGCCGCCAGAAGCCGGGCTATCTCTTCTCCTACAATCCTTCTCTTCTCCTCCGACAGTCGGCGGAGGGGTTTTTTGACTGGTTTTGCGTCTTCTCGGATGTGTAGTTTGTGCTCGGCGAATTCCTTCGGAACACCCGGCATGTCCTTGGGGGACCATGCAAAGATGTCCCGATTCTCACGGAGGAAATCGGCGAGCTCGCCTTCCTATTTGCTGTTTAGGTTCGCCCCGATGACGGCAAACCTCTCTGGGTGCTCGGGGTCAAGAGGTATCTTCTTCGTCTCCTTGGCCGGCTGGAAAGATCCTTGAGCATCATACTCCTTGGGATCGGGGACAAGGCCGACTGTTTGCCGGCCATGGCCACGACTCGGTCCAACATCTTCTTTTCTTCCGCAATCACAAGGGACTCGGCCAGACGGCTGCTGGCTGCTGCGCACTCAGAAGATTTCTTGTAATCGCCGGCTATGGTGATGACGCCCTTGGTGCTCGGCATCTTCATCTTGAGGTAAGCATAGTGGGGAACTGCCATGAACCTGGCCAAGGCAGGTCGTCCAAGCAATGCATGGTAGGGGCTCTCCAGGTCCACCACTTCAAACCAGATAGCTTCTCGGCTGAAATGCTCCTTGTCCCCAAAGAGTACATCAATCTTGATCTTGCCAATGGGGGCGCATGACAGGCCGGGTACAATGACATGGAACACAGTCCGAGTAGGCATGAGTTGCTTTGCCTTGACGTTCAGCTTCTCCAGGGTGTCACGGTATAGGATGTTGATGTTGCTCCCGCCGTCTGTCAGCACGCGGGAGAAACGGGCGGCGCGTCTGTCCGTTGCAAGGGTGGCATCCAGAACCAACGCATAAGAGCCGGGAGATGGCATCATCTCTGGGTGGTCGGCCCGGCTCCAGCTGATAGGTTTTTCTGACCAGTGCATGTGCTCGGCGGGGTTGGCAGCGACCATGCTGACTTCCTGGTGCTCTCAGCGTTTGCTGCGCCGGTCTTCGGGCTGGCTTGTAAAAATGACATAGGCGGCATGCTCGTCGGGGAACTCATCGTGCACGGCTCCGACTGCGGGCCGAGCGGTCGGCGGCTGCGGAGCCGGAGGCGGCGCAAGCCCTTCGCCTTTGGAGATTCGGGTGAGCCTGTGGCACTTCCGGGTCGTGTGGTTGGATGGCTTCGCGCCGCTGTGGAACTTGCACGCGGCGTCGAGAATTTGCTCGTATGAGAAGGCCGGCTGCCAAGCTGGCCTGCCGCCCTTGGGTTTCTTGGGCGTGGGCCGCCCTTCGGGCCGCTCGTCTTTGACTGTGGCCACCTGCCGACTGGCGGAAGGCGGCACGGGGCCCTTGCGCTTGTGGTTGTTCTGGTGTGGGCGTCGGCGGAGTCCCCAGCCGGCGTCTTGGGCGCCGGGTTGAGTACCTTCCCGGACGCGTCTACCCGGAGTTCGGTCTTCATTGAGGAGTCGGCGGTGGCGTACTTGTCCGCTATGACCAGAAGCTCATCGAGGGTAGTCGGCTCATCGCAGAGGAGCTTGTGCTTGAGGACGGTGCCTTCTCGGCACCCGGCAGTGAAGTATTCTATGGCTTGCACCTCGTGCACCCCTTCGCAAGAGTTGCGGAGCTCGGCCCAACGCGTGAGGTAGTCACGAGTAGACTCGGCGAGGCCTTGCACGCACAAGGAGAGCTGTCTGGGCTTGGGAGCCCCCTTTTAGGTGCTGGTGAAGTTGCGGACGAAGGCTTCTGTGAAATCTAGCCAGCTGTTGATGCTGTATGGCTTGAGGCTGTTGAGCCAGGTCCGCGCCGTGCCTTGCAGCATGAGGGGCACGTACTTCACGGCAACGCGCCTGTTGCCGTTTGCTATGCTAACCGCCGTGGAGTAGTCGATTAACCAATCTTCCGGCTTCATAGAGCCGTTGTACTTGGGCGTGTCTCTTGGGAGCGAGAACCCTTTGGGGAAAGGCTCGTCGCGGATGCGAGGTCCGAAGCAAGGCGGGCCGACATCGTCTTCTTCTTCCAGCGTCAGGGATCGCACCAGGCGGTCGATCCGATGGAGGGCGTCGTTCTCGCTGACTCCTTCGCGGCGACCTAGCCGGCCGCTGAGAGTCGGATGCGCAACAGGCGGTGGGGTGGGATATCTCTCTCCACGGGGCCGAGGCGGAGGCGGGTTGCCCCGCCACTCCACGGCCCGGGGGTGGCCTTCTGCGTCTCGCTCGATGGAGATTCGGGTTCGGCTTCGGCTGGCAGCCGGCTCTTTCTCGCGCCGCGCACGGGTTTTATCCGTAGTCGGCGTCCGGGACGTCGCGCCGTGATCTCGGCGCGGGGGAGGGCTTTCCGCGCGGGCGTCGGGTTCGTGCCGCTGCGCGGCTGCATCGATTAGCTGCTGGATGCGTCGGGTCATGTGGGGGAGTTCTTCGGCCCCCAGTCCGTCTAGCTTGTCTACGGCCGCCTGGGCGGCACGCAGGTTCTCGAGTGGAGTGGCGTAGACTGGGCGGTCGACTCCTAACGTGTCGGCGACGACAGCGCCGCGCTGTCTGACAGCGCCGGCCCGGCTGGGCCCGCCTGGGGGCGGCGTGCCAAAGGCGGCGCGGTCGGCTTCGCGTCGGTGGGCCTCAGCGAGGCGTCTCATGGAAACCAACTTCCGGCCCTCCGCGAGGAGGGCGAGGCGGCGAGCCTCCAGTGCTTCAGCGTCGGCATCGGCCGGGAGGGGGATGGACAAGTCGTGGATCGCCGTGTGCGGGGCGTCGCGGGCGCTCTCGTCAGAAGCGCCGTCGTGGCCGATGACCATCACCTCGGTGGTGACAGCGTCGCCGCCATCGGCCCTGGGAAGCGGGTCGTTGTAGATCGTGACGTCGGTGGGGAAAGTGTCGAGTGAGGCCGTGTCGGAGTCGACAGGCATCGGGTCGATGGAGCCAACCGACTCCAAGTCCACAGCAGGCTCGTCGGAGACGTGGAGCTAGCCGAGGAGGTTCACGAGGTGGTCGGTGCCCGCGTCGGAGGCGAGTTCGTCGGAGATGAGGGTCTTGTCAAGGAGATCGGCGAGGCCGCTCGCTGCGCAGACGTTGGTGACGCCTTGCAGCGCGTCGTGGCAAGCGCCGTCCGGCGTGCCGGGCTGGCTACGCTCGCGGGGGAGGAAGAGGGTTCCTGTCCAGAACAGGTCTCCGGACGACGGTGCACCTGGCCCCACGGTGGGCGCCAAATGTCGGGTGGTAGGTGCGACATATGCCAACGGGTGGCTTATCATTGTGGGAGCCAATAAGACGTCGCCGGTGCCTGGAAGCGGGATGAGGCGAAGACATGCACGCCGGCGAATCTTACCCAGCTTCGGGGCTCTCCGTGGAGATAACACCCCTACTGCTGCTCTGCGGGGTCTCCGCTTGATCACTAGATGAACAAGTAGCTACACGATGCTCCGTGAGCTGTTTGGCGAGAGGAGGAAGAAGGGCACTGCTCGCTCTCTTCTCCTCCCTATGTGGTGTCTAAAACTAGCAGGGATCAACCCTTTGCATGGGTGTCCCGGGGGGTTTATATAGGCCTACCCCCGGGGGTACAATGGTAATCCGGCTGGGCGTGGGGCCCAGCCGTCTGTGTCTGCACTCGCCGACTTCTGCGCCGGCTGCTGGGGCCCGCCGGCTGGTGGGTCCCGCCGGCTGCCGGCTCCTTGGTTGACAGGCAGGCCCCATTGTCCAGGGCCTTGTCGGCGGCTGGTTACTGTTGCTCAATCCTGATGACAAGGGCTTCGCCGAGGTGGGCGTGGCTCCAGTGCCGTCGTCCGGCGGGTGATCGCGGTAGCCTCACCGTGTCTTGTCTCCTTAATGGGGCGTCTCCTTCGAGGGAGGTGGCAAGCCGGCTGTGGGGAGCCGGCTCTGTCTTGGGCCGACTGGGGGAGGCCTGGCTGCCTTCGGGTGTCTCTTTTCCCGAAGGGGCCCACCGCCCGTGGGCCGCGCTGGCAGCCCGTCGTGGATGACATCAGGGTCAACGTGGCAACAGTGCCGCGCCGGACGGGTCATGGCCACCCATACGGCGCACTGTGCCAGGCGTGCTCCGGGATTCGGGGGTGGCAGGCTTTACTGTAGCCATGCCCCATCACATCGCCGTTATGTGGATGCAGACTTCGAGGGTACGATCTTGACCGCTTTGTGGGAGCCGGCTTCTTGAAGTCGGCCTTCTCGCGGCCGGCTTCTCGGAGTCGGCCCTCCCGCGGCTTTCTTCATGAGGGCTAAAGTCGGCTTGCCTTCCGATAGCCGGCCTGGGAGACAACCGGCAAGGGGAAGGCGGCCCCATGTCTTGGATTCTTGAGGGCCAGATCGGCTCGTAATTTTTTCAGAAGGGCCAGGGGGAGCCGGCTAGGCTACCCATGGTTATTTACTCCGACAGGCGCCATGATGGAGCAATAGACAAGCCAGCACCGGCGGTGGGCTAGGCAGTACAATTTGGAAAGGGATTAATTTCTTTTGGAAGTGAATTAATGGTAACGATGAATCACTGGATAGGCCGGTCGCTTGGAGATTGAGGAATACACGCGTCGCTCGATGGGTAGGGTCGTTCGCTCGGAGGCATGCGACTCGGTCGTATAAGATTTTCTTCCCTCTTCTGTCTCATCCAACTCGATAAAGATATAATATTTTAAGCCTTACAACCCGCTCACATCACCTTATTATACTTGCTTTAAGGGCATCAGAGCCAAGATTTGAGTATAGGGGAGCCAAACAAAGCTAGTATATAAAAATTAGTGCAAAAATAACTATCATAATATTATTATTATTTTGTGAGAAAAAGAAAATTAATTATCATTTTTAACACGGGACAGATGCAAGCGCACATATATACGCGCATATACTCACCCAGGGCCGGCCCTAGCATCTCAGAGGCCCTAGTGCGAACATGGTACAATGGGCCCTACGGTCACACCTTACATCCCCATGTTCGCTGCTGCACGTCGCAGCCGCAAGTCCGTTCAAACTATCCATATGACACAACAGTAATTTTAAACAAATATTTTATGATCTATCTAGAAGTAGCAATTTGAAATTTGAACAAAAACACAAACACCTTCCATACAAGAACAATAGAGAAATGTCACAAGATAAACCCCCAGCAAACATCTAATCGTCATGTGGTAATGTGGTGATGCACTTGTGCAGAACCGGGCAATAGCACCGGTTCGTAAGGCCCTTTAGTGCCGGTTTGGTAACCGGCGCTAAAATGTAGGCACTAAAGCCCCCCCCCCTTTAGTACCGGTTCAGCACGAACCGGTGCTAAAGGGCAACCACGTGGCACGAGCCAGCTTCGGGGGCAGGGAGCCCTTTAGTACCGGTTGGTGTCACCAACCGGTATTAAAAGATTGGGGGTTTTGGGTTTATGATTTTTCATTTAATTTTGTATTTTCCATTTAATTTTTTTTTCGTTTGCTGGTATTTTACGATACTACATATTGTACACGTTATGCATATATATAAATAGAATTTCTAGTAGAACCGATCATAATATATATATATATATCATCGAATGTCTCACAACCACCATTAATTAATTCACACATAATCACACATATACTATATACACACATGTATATAATATATATATATATAATTTCTCCTAATTTGTGCCTTTGGAGCCAGTGTTATTAGCCTAATTAGTGCCTTCGGAGCACGATAACAATTGAAAGTGGTTCATGGGGGCGGTAGCGGGTAATAGTATTCTCCTTTGGATCTATGACCTGGTCGAGCAAAGATCCCGCTATTTCCTCTTGAATTGCTTCTATGCGGTCATCTGTTAGGAGCTTCTCCCGCACCTCTTTGAACTGTTAAGAAGGAGATCAATATGCATGTGTATTAGTTATGTGACTAGATATCGATAATGGTGTAAAAATTGTGAATAGTGTTCTGACAAACGTACTCATTCCTGTCTTTGAGATCTGCTCCTTTCGGACGCTATCATGCGAATGTTCTCGCAAACGTAGTATGCACACAGATTATTCCTCGGCGCCTGCTTCAGGGCCTTTACGAGAATGGAATTTGATCAGATAATAATTAATCAAGCATGATAATTAAAGAGATGGCAGCTAGCTAGTACTACTTAATTACTTACATGGGGTGGATACCATTTCAGATTTTGTTTCCATGGGCCTGGAGTGGCCCTATGAACTTTGCCCAAGCCCTGCCCGCCGACAAAGAAAATGAATAAATGGGTTATTAAATAGTTGTTATCAGGAAATGAAGAACTAATTAAATAGGCCGAGATATAGTTAATAATGATTGAAATTACCTGTTGAGTATCCCCTTCACGATGGTGTAGTCACTTGCTTTCTTAAGTAGTGAGTCTAGTACTTCAACTGTTCCTTCATCAACTTTAATGATTAACAAAATCCAGTGAAATCTGCATGCACACACGTTTGCATGTCTTAATTAAGCGGACATATGTAAGCAAAAACATGTAGCTAGCTAGTAGGCAAAAACAGAATTTGTAGTACAAGACAGTGTGACTCACTCAAAGTTGTAAGGAAGTAGTATATCTTCATTGTATTAGAGGCGCTTGAAGAACTCTAGCATGCTTTTCTCTACACTTTTTTTCGTAATATGGATCTAATTTCCATGTGTATTCATTAATGGTATTTGGGTCGACGAACCCAATGCCATAGCGTCCACCTTTTTTCATTTCATAAAATCTTCATCCTGCAAAATACCATAGAAAAAAATATAGTGAGGATAATTACAGGTAATGATTGATCAAAATGATCACTACAGTTAGCTTGAGACTTAATTACAGAAAGAAATCACTTACAGACAATAGCAACTGACGATAGATTTGTCGAGTGCGTCTTGATTGTATAGCTGGAATAGTTCTGAATACTCAACGGTCACAGCTTTCTCATGGTAGTAATGATCCTTCTTGATATTCACCATGAGGGACTCTCGATTAGAAATCTTGGTAATGTCCATGTACCATTGATGCAATTCATACATTCTCGTTGGGAGGTTCTTGACCTCGTCTGGATCGACCAAAGGTTGGCCCCGGACGGGAAGAAGAACGAACCGACGGCGCTGTCTCACACAAAACAAAGCAATTAGGATTTATTGGCTGGCTCCACCGTCAATGGGCTGCGAGTGCTACCTTCCTCAGTTTATTTTTTTCCCTTCAAATGTATCAATACGTGTGCACATAGAGTGCATGGTGGGCCCCTAGACATGCTGGGCCCTAGGCGGCTGCACTCCTCGCCATGGCTTAGGGCCGGCCCTGTACTCACCTCTATGAACGCACATATGCACACCTGATACGTCTCCAATGTATCTATAATTTTTAATTGTTCCATGTTATTATATTATCTGTTTTGAATGTTTACATGCATTAATATGTTATTTTATATTATTTTTATGACTAACCTATTAACTTAGAGCCCAGTGCCAGTTTCTGTTTTTTATTTATTTATTGAGTTTTATAGAAAAAAAATATCAAACGGAGAATAAACAAAACAAAAATTTCGTGACAATTTTTTCTTAAACCAGAAGACATCCAGAAGACTTGGAGAGGAAGCCAGCAGACCTATGGGGTGGTCACAAGCCCTAAAGACGGGGGAGGGGGGGGGGGCTGGCTTTGGTTTGCGGGAAAAAGTGCGTCCAAATCATGACCTGCGCTCGACCGATCTCACCGCAACTCTAACGAACGAACTGGCACCAGCCGATGAGACGGAACTGCATGGCGCCGCTCAGACCTTGACATGACACGCATAGCCGTTCGACCTGGCGATCGGCCAGGACAGGGCATGGCGTGGCATGGACGGGCAGGGTAAAGTAAGCCCCCGTCATGGATCGTGGTACTGCCATGTTTTGTTTGTCCGACAGAGAAAAGAAACACGAGGAGAGAGATAGCAGTTGAGTTGTGGTCGTAGGCTAGCGTTGGTGGGCGCAGATGCATGCAATAACGGGGTCCTGTTACGGTATGGGGATAACTGGGCAGGGCCCTCCATTATGCTCTTTGTCATGCCGCGTTGTCCGTCCACATGAAATCTCAGCCATGCACTGCAAATCCTACTCCTGTTTGTGCATGCAGGAGTATATAACAGTACGGTAATGCCTTGTGGCTGTAGCCTGTAGGATGTATGGCCAGATTGCACTACGTACGTTTCAATACGACATGCAACTAGTAAATCTCAAGGGCATGCGTGCGTGCATGCAAAAATCTGCCAGCATGCATGCTTAGCGTGCTCCTTTCATTGTGGAACTACTTCCATGTTTTGGTGCAAACGAGCAAGCAAACAAATTTATCGATGAAGTTGTGAATGCGGCGAAAAGTAGACGGGATAAAAGCTAGTGAATGGTACTCGCAAACGTAATAAACTAGATCAAGAAACAACCAGTCAAGGATAGAGACTGGTTTTTCTACCATGCACCCGAGATACCGTGCATGACATCATCATTAACTCAATTATGAGCATATGGGCTCCACCCTATCCCCTATAAAGATTCTATCTCTCTCCTCAATCCATCCATGGATTTAAGCTGTCTCTAATTTCAAACTTTCCTAGTTTTTAAACATAAAATTTGATTCATTATCTTCTTACATATTTGTGTTCTTGGCAATGAGATCTTTTCAACAAGACTAACCATGTATATTATTTGAACATTTCTTAAACATGAATTTTAGAACTTCATGAATCTACAAAAACTATGATTGTTAGACCTTTTTTTTGTGAATTTGCACAATTATTTTCCGTTGTTATTAATAAACTTACTAATGTGGGCAAGAAGAGAACATTCTTATATATCCACACGAAAACCATCATGTAATGTTATGTACATGCATGTTCCATTGTGTTTCGTAAACTCAAAATTCAACACATATTAAATATTGAACTTGTTTCGAAGATATCATCGAAAGAAAGACATGCGTTCAAACAGACCATTTACCCTGTATTTATTTTAGAGTACATGGTTATTTAAAGTTTAGATTCAAAATAAAATCCACATCACATACTAGTGTGTAGGAGAGAGAACTAGTAGGTGCAGCCTTGCTCCATAAAGTTGTCAGATGGATTTTAATATAAAAATAAAGAGTACATGGCATGAGTAAATCTCTAACAAGATTGACGGTTTAGCCATGCAGATATTCCGTGCATGGTAGAATCGCTTTTCTCGTCAAGGGTAGGCTAGACGGACGGATTGACGGGACTCGACCATGGCGCGATCTCTGAACCCACTCGTTGCCTCATCACCCACGAGGTCACATGCAGACCATGCATGCCTGGCTGTAAGTTCTATCCCATGTGCCCCGTCAGCCGGCGCCGCAGCTGATCGGCGGAGGAAGCAAAGGCGTGTACCACTACTGCTACCCCGTAGTGTAGCGTAGCGGCCATGCATGTCCCTGCCGGCTACCCTAGCCGGTAGCTGAGCTACATGGGATACGGGGATAGCATGGCAAACAGTCTCCATGGACGGACATGGCCCCTGCCCCTGCCTGTATCTATCTACGGTAGCTAGCCAGCCACTGTTGGGGTCACGCACTGTTTCGGACACGGCAAGTCTTGTCACGGCAGCAACCGGCCCCACAAGTTGGTTATTGAGACATGCCTGGTGGGCTGCTGCCGCGTGTCGTGCATGGGCTCCCTCTACTCGACTCTACGTGCCTTTTCCAGCGTAGAAACGTGGGGTTTCTGAGAGGTTTACTGTAGGGTTAAAAGCATCAGGAGTTCTACAACTTGCATCGAATGTGATGGTTTGATCCTAGAACTTGCATTTTGACCTTATCCAGTTCCAGAACTTGCATCAAATGTGCAAATTTGATCCTGACCAATGACAGAGCGCCATGTGGACGCGTGGGTGCCTACCCGGTCAGCGCGTGGCATTTTGCAAAGTGGCCCCTGCCTTTCGTTTGAATCTACCTGCAGGACACGAAAACTGAGTTCCTGAACCTGATGGCCTTCTGTGGTTTCCTGGTAGTTTTAGCGTTATAAGATAAGAAGTGTGATATTTGCATATTATGGCCGTACAAATATTGAAACACTGGAGATGTTTCACACATGTTCATTTGTACCCTATCCTCACACATTTTCCTGCATTTTCTGTTTCGTATTTGCTGCAGGTAATAGAACACTACTAGAGAGTATCTTTTGTGCCTGCTGGAATTACACTTATCTTTGTTGTAAGCATATATTTTGCTCGCCCCGGCACACGATTAACCGTTGTAATTTCTTTTCCTTCAAGGGTCTGATTCTATCTCTGTCCCGGCATGTTTGAGGCAGGAGAAGGAGATTGCTGCTCGGAGCAGGTGACGCTACTTCACTCTTACTCCATTCGTGTGCATACGCATAACCTTTAGCCTCTCTTTGTCGGAAGGCCTGATATAATTTTATTCTTTAGTTCAGCTAGGCTGCTGTCACGCCCTTCAGATGTGAAACCGGTACATACCATTACGGATCCATGCTGCAGCCATATTCAGTTATTCACCTGTTTCTGATGGTTGAGAGATTATTTTCATTTTCTCTGGTTTATTTCAGATAAATTACAGAAGAAGTATCGTTATACTTTAATCATGCGGCAGCAACACGAAATAACGATGAAGAAACCCACTTTGCAAGGAGGCCATAGACATCGCCAAAAGGCAAAAGAGTAGGCCATCCTTCATTCCCTTGGAAACTCACATGACAGGAGAAACAGATCCAGACCAGAGAGGCATCTGATTGGTGCTGACTTGAGCGTTACCACCGGGAGGAGCGTCACGAATACATGCCCAGCGCCCTGCTCAAAATCATTCCCTTGGAAACTCATGCCTAGGCTTTACACTCTTTTCTTTTCACCTCACTTTGAGCTGAGCTGAGAGCTCTTTGTAGCAGTACACTACTGCTGCTTGGCCTTTCTCTCTCTCTCTCTCTCCTCTTTACACCGCCTTTTTAAGCCTGGGAGGGGAAAGATCTCCTGAAAACCAAAATCTTTCCGATCCTAACTTACCAATCAGCTGTAATAATTGCACAATCACAAGAATCAAGTCCTGCCCCCTATTTAGCCACCACCACCACCAAAATCAGTGCTCAAGCTAATGAAAAAAAGTCTAAGGCTAGGGGGGTGACAGAAATCAGCAGCAGCTGGAGTGCGAGCTGAACTCTAGCCAAAACATCCATCCAGCTCCTCCCATTGCCTACTAGCGCTGAGGAAAATGCAGCCTTCTCCTCTTATTGTCCGCCGAGGTGGTGGCAATGGCATTATTGTCGTTGGCGGCCACAGCCATGGCGACGGAGGTGCCCGGGCTCCCGGCGGGGGCGGCGGCGGAGACGTCGGAGGAAGCCACCTCCTTGCTCGACTGCACGGACCTGTCCTCCTCTTGAATCATCACGCTGTAGCAGGAATACACATGCCCCTGTGCCACGGAGAAGAGCATTTACTCATCATTGCCCCTTTTCACCAACAGATTTCCAAAAAGGGAGGGGTTATTATGATGGGGGCTTACGGTGTGTAATTGCTGCCATGATGAGCCCAAGATCGCCTTGAGCTCCTCCTCTAGGTTCGGGCCCGTCGTCCCCTCACTGCCGCCGCGCGCGACCAGGATCGGCACCAGCGCCATGGTCGACGACTGGTACTCCACCGACCTCATCGTTGCACACACACGCACACGAGAGATCTTTTCATGATCCGATCCGATGGGATGATGGGGTGGAACGGGAGCAGGGGGTGGTCTGACCTTTGATGGAGGCGAAGATGCACTTGACGGCGCGCAGGACGATGGCCTTGCGCTCGTCGTGCCGGAACCTGGCTGCGAAGCAGCTCAGGTACGGGAACGGGGTGCCGGCGATCATCTGCCACTTGAGCGTGCCGAGGACGAGGACGGCTGGTGTTTTCGTGTCCTGTGGGTAGATTCAAACGAAAGGCAGGGGCCTCTTTGCAAAATGCCGCGCGCTGACCGGGTCGGCACCCACGTGCCCGCATGGCGCTCTATGATTGGTCAGGACCAAATTTGCACATTTGATACAAGTTCTGGGACTGGGTAGGGTCAATTTGCAAGTTTTAGGACCAAACCATTACTTTATGCGCAAGTTGTAGGACTCTCAGTGCTTTTAACTCTTTACTGTACTGCGTGGTGGCCGGCCGGGGATCGACGGCCGGAGCATGCATGCATGTGTGCGAGAACGGCGCAGCGGCCATCTTCTTGTAACGTGCCTCTAGTCTAGTGCCCTATGATTTGTCACGTCGGAGGTGGTAGCACTAGTAGAAAACAGGGCTTTGGTCCAGGCAGGGTCAGCCCATTAGTCCCGGTTCAGTCCAGAACCGGGACCAATGTGGGCATTGGTCCCGGTTCGTGAGCTCAGGGGGCCGGCCGGGCCATGTGGGCCATTGGTCCCGGTTCATCTGGACCTTTTGGTCCCGATTGGTGGGATGAACCGGGACCAATCGGCCTCGCTCCTGGCCCACCACCATTGATCCCGGTTGGTGGCTTGAACCGGGACCAAAGGCTCCCCTTTAGTCCCGGCTCATGTCACCAACCGGGACCAATGAGGTGCCTATATATACCCCTCGCTCGCGAGCAGAGCACCCCAGTGCTCTGTTTTTCTTTGGCCGAGGGGGAGAGGGCTTGGTGGTGCTCTAGCTCACCTCCTATGCACACAAGGTGTTTGATGGAATGCCCGAGCCACACTACTTAAGCTTTCTCCTCTCCAAGCTCGACCTCCAAGCTCCATTTTCCATAATATTTGTCTAGGTTTAGCGGTCCGTCACGCCTCGTCCCCGTCTTCACCGCCGTCGATCACCCGCGCCGAGCTCATCACCGGCACCACCGTGGTGAGCCTCTTGTTTTATCTTCTTTCTGAAAGGAAAAATATTCTTACTTGTATGTTTACATAGATACTTGTATTATTTTCTTACTTTTATTATTGCATCTTATATAGTACGATGGTTTTGGTATCCGCCCCCGTCGGCCCTCGTCCTGTCTATGATTCGGATGTGGTATATATATTATCTTTATAACTATTGGTTTATTTATTGTTTATGAAAATTATGCCGACCAACGTGACATAGATTTTATTTATGTAGGATGTATGTGAATCGGAAATGCCAACCGACCCTATTGTCGAGAGCTTAAATTTAGTTGAAGAAGAAAACAATTTTTTGAAGGAAAAAATAAAAAAAATTGAGGAGGAGAAGATGATATTGGAGTTGCATGTTGCGGATGTCGTCGATGATCACAAGATCAAGATGGATGCAATGCGCTTGAAGATTAGAAAGATTAGAAAATATGCCATTCATACCGAGGCTTGGTATCATTATGTCATTGGATCAATTGTTACCTTGGTTGCGATTATGATCGCATTTGTTTTCGCATTGAAATGTTTTACATAGTTTCAATGTATGGTTTAATTAATTAGATGCTCTGGAGAGCTATATGTTGTTAGATGAGAACTATGTATGCACTTTGGTTTTAATGTGATGATGAACTTCTATTAATTTGGACACTTAATTATATATAATGCACGCAGATGAACCGGCAATGGATGTACGGTGACAGACACACCCGCGAGTACATTAAGGGCGTGCATGAGTTTCTCGATGCGGCTGAGGCAAACAAGCAGAATGGTTTTATGTGTTGTCCATGCACTAAATATGGGAATACGAGGTCTTACTCTAACCGGAAAATCCTTCACTCCCACCTGCTTTACAAGGGTTTCATGCCACACCATAATGTTTGGACGAGGCACGGAGAAATAGGGGTTATGATGGAAGACGGCGAAGAAGAAGAGTACGATGACAACTATGTGCCCCCTGAATACGGTGATGCTGCAACGGGGGGAGCTGGTGAAGATCAAGAGGAACCAGACGATGTGCCCAATGATGCTGCAACGGGTGAAGCTGCTGAAGATCAAGAGGAACCAGACGATGTGCCCGATGATGATGATCTCCGCCGGGTCATTGTCGATGCAAGGACGCAATGCGAAAGTCAAAAGGAGAAGCTGAAGTTCGATCGCATGTTAGAGGATCACAAAAAAGGGTTATACCCCAATTGCGAAGATGGCAACACAAAGCTCGGTACCGTACTGGAATTGCTGCAGTGGAAGGCAGAGAATGCTGTGGCTGACAAAGGATTTGAGAAGCTACTGAAAATATTGAAGAAGAAGCTTCCAAAGGATAACGAATTGCCCGACAGTACATACGCAGCAAAGAAGGTCGTATGCCCTCTAGGATTGGAGGTGGAGAAGATACATGCATGCCCTAATGACTGCATCCTCTACCGCGGTGCATACAAGGATCTGAACGCATGCCCGATATGCGGTGCATTGCGGTATAAGATCAGACGAGATGACCCTGGTGATGTTGGCGGCGAGCCCCCTAGGAAGAGGGTTCCTGCGAAGGTGATGTGGTATGCTCCTATAATACCACGGTTGAAACGTCTATTCAGAAACAAAGAGCATGCCAAGTTGATGTGATGACACTGTGAGAACCGAAAGAAAGATGGGAAGTTGAGAGCACCCGCTGACGGGTCGCAGTGGAGAAAAATCGAGAGAAAGTACTGGGATGAGTTTGCAAAGGACCCAAGGAATGTATGGTTTGCTTTAAGCCCGGATGGCATTAATCCTTTCGGGGAGCAGAGCAGCAATCACAGCACCTGGCCCGTGACTCTATGTATGTATAACCTTCCTCCTTGGATGTGCATGAAGCGGAAGTTCATTATGATGCCAGTTCTCATCCAAGGCCCTAAGCAACCCGGCAACGAAATTGATGTGTACCTAAGGCCATTAGTTGAAGAACTTTTACAGCTGTGGAATGAAAACGGTGTACGTACGTGGGATGAGCACAGACAGGAGGAATTTAACCTTAAGGCGTTGCTGTTCGTGACCATCAACGATTGGCCCGCTCACAGTAACCTTTCAGGACAGACAAACAAAGGATACCACACATGCACGCACTGTTTAGATGACACTGAAAGTATATACCTGGACAAATGCAGGAAGAATGTGTACCTGGGCCATCGTCGATTTCTTCCGACCAACCATCAATGTCGAAAGACAGGCAAGCATTTCAAAGGCGAGGCAGATCATCGGAAGAAGCCCGCCATGCGCACCGGTGATCACGTGCTTGCTATGGTCAATGATTTACACTGCGTAATCTTTGGAGAGGGTCCCGGTGGACTAGCTGTCCGAATGACGCTGAGGGACACGCACCCATGTGGAAGAAGAAATCTATATTTTGGGACCTACCCTACTGGAAAGACCTAGAGGTCCGCTCCTCAATCAACGTGATGCACGTGACGAAGAACCTTTGCGTGAACCTGCTAGGCTTCTTGGGCGTGTATGGGAAGACAAAAGATACACCTGAGGCACGGGAGAACATGCAACATTTGCACGAAAAAGATGGCATGCCTCCGAAGCAGTATAAAGGTCCTGCCAGCTACGCTCTTACGAAAGAAGAGAAAGAAATCTTCTTTGATTGCCTGCTCAGTATGAAGGTCACGACTGGCTTCTCGTCGAATATAAAGGGAATAATAAATATACCAAAGAAAAAGTTTCAGAACTTAAAGTCTCATGACTGCCATGTGATTATGACGCAACTACTTCCGGTTGCATTGAGGGGGCTTCTACCGGAAAACGTCCGATTAGCCATTGTGAAGCTATGTGCATTCCTCAATGCAATCTCTCAGAAGGTGATCGATCCAGAAATCGTACCAAGGCTAAGGAGTGATGTGGCGTAATGTCTTGTCAGTTTCGAGCTGGTGTTCCCACCATCCTTCTTCAATATCATGACGCACGTCCTAATTCATCTAGTCGATGAGATTGTCATCCTGGGGCCCGTATTTCTACACAATATGTTCCCCTTTGAGAGGTTCATGGGAGTCCTAAAGAAATATGTCCGTAGCCGCGCTAGGCCCGAAGGAAGCATCTCCATGGGCCATCAAACAGAGGATGTTATCGGGTTTTGTGTTGACTTCATTCCTGGCCTTAAGAAGATAGGTCTCCCTAAATCGCGGTATGAGGGGAGACTGACTGGAAAAGGCACTCTTGGAAGAGACTCAATAATATGCAGGGACGGATATTCTTGGTCTCAAACAAACTACACAGTTCTACAGAACTCTACCTTGGTGACCCCGTATGTCGATGAACACAAGAACAATCTGCGCTCCAAACACCCAGAACAGTGCGACGACTAGATTACATGTGAACACATCAGGACTTTCAGCAGTTGGTTGGAAACACGTCTCAGAGATGACAACACTGTTTGTGATGAGTTGTACTTGTTGTCCAGGGGACCATCTTTGACTGTATTGACTTATAAAGGATACGAGATAAATGGGAATACATTTTACACGATCGCCCAAGATCAAAAGAGCACCAACCAAAACAGCGTTGTCCGCTTTGATGCAGCAACCGAGAGCGGAAAGGACACATATTATGGTTACATAGTGGACATATGAGAACTTGACTACGGACCTGATTTTAAGGTCCCTTTGTTTAAGTGCAAATGGGTCAATCTGTTAGGCGGCGGGGTACAGGTAGACCCACAGTACGGAATGACAACAGTGGATCTGAAAAATCTTGGGTACACTGACGAACCGTTCGTCCTAGCCAATGATGTGGCACAGGTTATCTATGTGAAGGACGTGTCTACCAAACCGAGAAAAAGAAAAGATAAGGAAGCGAATACATCATACGATGAGCCAAAGCGCCACATAGTTCTTTCAGGAAAAAGGGACATCCTGGGAGTGGACGGCAAGACAGACATATCTGAAGATTATGAAAAGTTTCATGAAATTCCTCCCTTCAATGTCAAGGCTGACCCAAGCATCCTGATAAACAATGAAGATTATCCATGGTTACGGCGCAATAAGCAAATGACACAAGCGAAGAAAAAGTGAAGACTTTCTCCCGGAACTATTATGATGATACCATGCCAACTTTGTAACACACGAACATGCTACCATTGTCCGTTTTGTACATGCACATGCTATGTAGGTGAAATTATGATACCATGCCAACTTTTAACTTTTTTCAGAGTTCATTTGAAATGCTTTCATGTCTTATGGTTCGGCCCTCGTAATACCATGACCATTAGTCCCTGGCCCATGCCAACTTTCAACTTTCTAAAACTAATGGCACTAACAGAAAGTTTATAATTTTGCTCCTCGCCCCTGGCCCATGACCATTAGTCCCGGTTTGTGCCACAAACCGGGACTAAAGAGTTGGTCCTCGTTGCAAACAGAGTTTGGTCCCACCTCGCCAACCGAAGGGGGCTCACACCGGTTTATAAGCCCTTCCCGCTCTGCCTTGTTGAGCTCCTCTCAAAGTGAAAATAGATGCCCTAATAGAGAAAAGTTTAACCAAAATTCATAGTGAATTTCTCTGAAATTCATAGAAATTTACTAGGAATTTAGGTTGTATTTTCTCTATAAGCGCATCTATTCTCATTTTTTAGTAAGTTAATCATAAACTTGTGATTCAAACAATTTTCAAA